>NW_028238650.1:47799-85105 GCF_009769465.1 Tauraco erythrolophus | reverse complement strand
TTCTTCTCCAGTAAAGTGGAGAGGAGAAAAATATAATAAAGGGACTGAGGGTTGAGACAAGAACAGAGGGAGCACCCACCAACCATGGTCCCGGGCAAAACAGACTTGGCTTTCTTAAAGCAAAACAATTTATTGATGGTTACTTAAAAGGACAAAGGGAAACAAAACCGGTTACTTGAGAGGATAAAAAGAAACAAAGCCAGATCTTAAAACCGACACCTTCCTTTTCCCCCCTCCCCTTTCCTTTTCCTCCTGGCTCTACCTCCTCCCCTCAGCAGCACAGGGGGCAGGGACTGGGGAAGTGCAGGTCAGTTCATTCTGTGCTGTTACTGCTGCTTCTTTCTTAAAGGAGGAGGAGTCCTTACACCCTTTTCCCCTGCTCCAGTGGATCCCCTACTCACGAGGAAAAATCCACAAACTTCTCCAGCGTGAGTCCAGCCCACAGGAAACAATCCTTCCCCACAGATTGCCCCAGTGTGGGCTTTACCACAATCTCAGATTCTTAGGGAGTTTTAGCCACTCGCTCCAGCGTGGGTCGTCACGCAGACTCCAGATGCCTCTTTGCCTTGTCGTGCGTCCCAACACGACCGTCCTCAGGCTCAGGCATCTTCTCTCCATGGGCTGTGAGTGGATCTCTACTCCATTGAGTCCGTCCTGGTTGCAGGGGGGCCGCCTGCTATCTCACCACCAGCTGCAGGGGAAACTCAGATCTGGCACACTTCCTCCTGCTCCATCCTCACTGACCTGCTGTCGATGCGGCTGTTTCTCTCAGATCTCAGTCCTCTCCAGGTGAACTCAGCCCAGTGGGCACCCCGGGAGTGGGGTGCTCCTCGAGCTCCCCAGCTGGCTCCGCTGCTGCCATTCTTTGTGGGCAGCGCCAGCCCAACGCAGGCTGCTGCCCGGCCGGGAGCCAGGTAGCGGGAGCAGTGCCCTCCTCCCTTCTCTCCTTGCTCCTGGGCAAAGCACCTTTTCTGGTTCCTTTGTCCCAACTTAAATAGGGCATTTTGCAGAGGCACTGATTGTCTCAACCCCGAGGGGGATGACAGTCTGATCTGGTGGCCAGAACCAAGTCTAACTTGGTTCCAAAACCAGGGAGGTCACAGGGAACAAAACCCCTCTCCTGCCACCAGAACCTCCACCCCCTCCCACATCAAACCATGACAGTTGTTCCATTATCTTTCCAGGGATGGAGGTGAGGCTGACCGGTCTATAGTTACCTGGGTCTTCCTTCTTGCCCTTTTTGAAGACCGGAGTGACATTTGCTTTCCTCCAGTCCTCAGGCACCTCTCCCGTTCCCCACGATTTAGCAAAGATGATGGAGAGTGGCCTGGCAATGACATCCGCCAGCTCCCTCAGCACCCGCGGGTGCATCCCATCAGGACCCATGGACTTATGGATGGCCAGGTTGCTTAACTGGTCCCTAACCAAGTCCTCATCAACCAGGGTAGACTCCTCCTCTATCCTGACTTCCTCAGGAGCCTCAGGGTTCCGGGGCTCATCAGGATAGCCTCCAGCAGTATAGACTGAGGCAAAGAAGGCATTCAGTAACTCTGCCTTCTTCTTATCCTCTGTCACCAGGGCACCCTCCTCATTCACCAGTGGGCCTACATTGCCTCTAGTGTTAGTTTTATCTGCAATGTATTTGAAGAAGCCCTTTCTGTTGTCCTTGACCTTTCTTGCAAGGTTTAATTCCAAGGAGGTCTTAGCTTTCCTAGTTGCCTCCCTACATCCTCTGACAGCAGACCTATATTCCTCCCAAGTGGCCTGCCCCTCCTTTCATGATCTGTACACTCTCTTTTTCCACTTGAGTTTGCCCAACAGTTCCCCATTTAACCACGCAGATCTCTTGGTGCCCTTTCTTGACTTCCTACCTGTTTGGATGCACCAGTATCGAGCTCGGAAGAAGAGGTCCTTGAAGGCTAACCAACTATCTTGGGCCCCTTTACCTTCTAGTATTCTGTCCCATGGGATTTCTCCTAGCAATTGTTTGAAAATATCAAAGTTGGCCCTACTGAAGTCCAGGGTTCCAGTTCTGCTAGGTATTCTCTTCCTGCCACATGAGATCCTGAACTCCACCATTTCATGGTCACTACAACTAAGGCTACCCTCGACCTTTGGTGCTTCAACCAGACCTTCCTTATTAGTGAGTATAAGATCCAGCAGCACTCCTCTCCTAGTAGGCTCATCCACCAGGATGTTATCATCAATGCACTGAAGGAACCTCCTGGACTGTGGCTGGCTGGCTGAGTAGGCCTTCCAGCAGATATCAGGATAGTTGAAGTCCCCCATGACAACCAGGGCCTGCATTTGCGAGACCGCTGTCAGCTGCCTGTAGAAGGCCTCATCAACCTCCTCATCCTGATCCGGTGGTCTGTAATAGACACCAATAACAGTATCACACATGCCAGATTGTCCTTTAATTCGCACCCACAAGCTCTCAACTTGCTCCTGATCCGCCCCTGGACAGAACTCAATGCACCCTAGTTGCTCCCTCACGTAAAGAGCAAATCCACCACCTCGCCTTGCTGGCCTGTCCTTCCTGAAGAGGACATAGCCATCCATGACCACATTCCAGTCATGCGAGCTGTCCCACCAAGTCTCAGTAATTGCCACAAGATCATAACCCCCCTGATCAAACACAGATTTCTAACTCCTCCTGTTTGTTCCCCATGCTGCGTGCATTGGTGTACAGGCATTTCAGAGAGCCAGCTGAGCACGCCGATTTCACCCTAGGGGGGTGGGAGGCTGTCATGGTTTGATGTGGAGGGGGTGGGGGTTCTGGTGGCAGGAGAGGGGTTTTGTTCCCTGTGACCTCCCCGGTTTTGGAACCGGATTAGGCTTAGTTCTGGCCACCAGATCAGACTGCCATCCCCCTCAGGGTTGAGCCAATAGGGCGCCTCTGCGAATTGCCCTATTTAAATCGGGACAAAGGAACCAGAAAAGGTGCTTTTGCCCAGGAGTGAGGAGAGAAGGGAGGAGGGTACTGCCCCCGCTACCTGGCTCCCGGCCGGGCAGCAGCCTGCGTTGGGCTGGCGCTGCCCACGGAGAATGGCGGCGGCGGAGCCAGCTGGGGAACTCGGGGGCACCCCACTCCCGGGGTGCTCACTGGGCTGAGTTCACCTGGAGAGGACTGAGATCTGAGAGAAACAGCTGCATCGACACCAGGTCAGTGAGGATGGTGCGGGAGGAGGTGTGCCGGAGCTGAGTTTCCCCTGCGGCTGGTGGTGAGATAGCAGGCGGCCCCCCTGCAACCAGGACGGCCTCGGTGGAGTAGAGACACACTTGCAGCCCGTGGAGGGAAGATGCCTGAGCCTGAGGATGGTCGTGTTGGGGTGCACGACAAGGCAGAGAGGCATCTGGAGTCTGCGTGACGACCCACGCCGGAGCGAGTGGCTACAACTCCCTAAGTATCCGAGACTGTGGTAAAGCCCACACTGGAGCAATCTGTGGGGAAGGATTGTTTCCAGTGGGCTGGACTCACGCTGGAGAAGTTTGTGGATTTTTCCTCGTGGGTAGGGGATCCACTGGAGCAGGGGAAAAGGGTGTAAGGACTCCTCCTCCTTTAAGAGAGAAGCAGCAGTAACAGCACGGAATGAACTGACCTGCACTCCCCTAGTCCCTGCCCCCTGTGCTGCTGGGGGGAGGAGGTAGAGCCGGGAGGAAAAGGAAAGGGTGGGGGGGGAAGGTGTCGGTTTTAAGATCTGGTTTTGTTTCTTTCTGTCCTCTCAAGTAACCGGTTTTGTTTCCCTTTGTCCTTCTAAGTAACCATTAATAAACTGTTTTGCTTTAAGAAAGCCAAGTCTGTTTTGCCCAGGACCATGGTTGGTGGGTGCTCCCTCTGTTCTTGTCTCATCCCTCAGTCCCTTTATTTTTATTTTTTTTTTTTTTCTCCTCTCTACTTTACTGGAGAAGGAGAGACTGTGTGAGTTTTAGTTGCTGGATCAGCCTAAAACTACGACAGAGGCCTTATTCCCTGGGCCTAGGAAATGACAAGTAACGGATAATAATCAGAGGGCTGTACCAGACCAAGGAGTTTCCTAGTGACATCCCTGACCCAGGCCTCAGGGTGGCAGCAGACTTCCCTGTGGATTGGGTCCTGTCGACATATTGGCCCCTCTGTTCCCTTCAGAAGGGAATCACCTATGACAATTACCCTCCTTTTTTTAATAGAGGCAGTCAGAATGCGTGGGGCAGACTGTCTCACCTTAGGCAACCCCCTGGGTGGGCCCTCATCTATATTTTCCTCTTCTGATGAGGTTTTAATGCCGACGGCAGTCCGACTAGGCTTTGGTGACACCTCCAAGCAGGGAGAACCATCATCCTCAGTGTTATCCAGTTCCCCTTGCAGAGCACTGTACCTGTTATGCAAGGACACCTGGGGGGACAGGGGAATTGCCAGGCACTTGCGCTTGCCACGCCGAGCAGGGACCTTGTGCCCCCTGTCCCCTAATTCCTCACATTCCCTGATCCCCTTTAACCTCTCCACTTCTTCTTTCAGCTCTGCCACAACCAGATTATGGAAGCTGTCAATTTCCCTCTCGCTTTCCCTAATTATTCTTAACCTACTCACCTCCTCCCTGAGCTCCAGCACTTCATCCTGGAGCTGCGCCACCCGGCTTAGCAGGTCATCAACCTGCTCACACCTCACACAGCCATCCTCAGGATTGCTCCCAGCTACCAGGGAAAAGCTATGACATTCCTCACAGCCTGTGACCTGAACACCAATATCCCTTTGAGTGGGTGCTGAAAGCACAATTCTCCTCCTCCGAGAAGCCACCATGACTCCTTGATAAGGTGAAGCACTTCAAGTCCTGTCCAACGAGCTGTAAGCAGCAGCTGTTGCCCCCTCGTTAGGCAGGAACAATAGGCTTGCTTGCCTCGTACTCGGTGGCAACAAGTGACTAGTCGTTGCCCTCCCTGAGGCTATTTATAGCCCAGTGAATCGCGGGTGTGCTGGCTCCGCCTCGGCTCCCACAGCAACCCGCTTACGCCGGCACCGCCCCTAACAGCGGCAGATCTGGTCCCGGCTAGAAAATGCTTTAAGAAAGCCCCAGAAAGGAGCTTTTCTTCGGCTTTTTTTCTGCAGCAGCTCTCCCCAGTCACAGTCTTACCTGCTCTGAAGTGGATCTCCACAGGAATGAAATTTAAGAAATTTAAGAAATTTAAAGCCTTATTAAATTTAAGAAATTTAAGCCTTATTCCTGAAAGGGCTCGCGCCACATACATTTGACAGATAGTGGGACTGTTTTTCATACCCTGTGGCAGTACAACCCAATGATATCGCTTCATGGGTTCGCTCTGATTGATTGAAGGGATGGAAAAGGCAAATTTTGGCCCATCCTTCTCTGCAAGAGAGATGGTAAAGAAACAATCTTTTAGATCCAATATGGTAATTGGTCAATTAGCTGGAATCATAGTGGGGGAAGGGAGTCCGGGTTGGAGGGCTCCCATACCTTCCATTACTGCATTTACTTGCCGCAGGTCATGTAACAGTCTCCACTTTCAGTTTTTCTTTTTTATTACAAATACAGGTGTGTTCCATGGACTAGTGGTCGGCACAATATGCCCGTTGTAATTGTTCGTTAACTAATTCATGCAGCGCGCGGAGCTTTTCACATGTAAGGGGCCACTGATCCACCCAGACAGGTTTATCTGTTAGCCATGTAATAGAAACAGTGTGATAGGGGGATAGGTATAGGAGTAGGTATAAGACCATATAAAACTATATTAGCTATTATTTCTATGGATAGGTATAGGAGTAGGCATAAGGCTACATAAGACTCTGTGAAATACATAGCTCTGTGAAATAGCTCTGTGAAATGTTAGAAGTTATCAAATACTAATCCCTGCTGTGAAATACTAACTATCCGAAAAGAAGGCCGGTAAGAGAGACAAAATAAATGCTAGCAAGGTTGTAACTTGTGACCTGTAGGGAGAAAAACAGACAGAGAGGAGAGATAAGGACTAGCAAGAACTAACATTTGTCTTCAAACAATAACAAGTAGGAGACAACCAGATGTCCACTCAAGGCCAGGCCAGGCTGGGAACCGGTTTGGCTCTGCAAGCTCAGCCAAAACAGGAATTTTAGGGAAGAAGTGAAAACGCACAGTGAGGAAGATCTACGGCCTTCATCCCAAAGACCCCTGCCCACGACTCATGCAGGACTCATGCTAAGTTAAGGCCTAGTTATTAGGCCTTGAAAGGGTTGGGAAAAGGACATGAGTGTCCAAACTTGCTGATGCAGCAACTACAAATTTTGTATGTTAAGCAAAAACAGGATGCAGCTTGTCAGTATGTTAAGCAAAGATATGATGCAGCTTGCTAGCTTCAAGATGTAGGCAGCAACAATATATATCCAATCAGTTTATGAGCTATTCGCGTGCTGTTCACGTGCACAGCGTATGATAACCAATCTGTAATGACTTAACGCGTGATCAAGCTTTCTGATGAGTATATCTGTAAGTGCATTTCGGGAAATAAACGGCGATCATGAGAGCATCATATTAGTGTTGTGTCGTCTGTCCTCGCGTGGTTCCCGACATCTGGTGACCCCGACGTGATCCGGTAAGGAACAAGGGGCGCTTGAATAAGGCGAGGGGAATTGCTGCTGGCTGGTGGGACCCTGTGGCAGGCGCCAGGTTGCTCGAGAGTAGCGAGAAGTAAGCTTATGAAGTGCAGCATGGGGTACGCGGCATCCGCGAAAGAAAAGGCCACGGTTAAATGCCTATTAAAAATAGCGCAGCGAACTGAAACAGAAATAAAAAAGGAGGATTTAGAAGATATGTTGCAATGGGGAAAAAGAAGGGGACTGTTTAAAGAAACAGGCCAAGTATTTGACTTGGTTAGCTGGCAAGAGTTACAGAAAGACTTGTGGGAATCCGTATGCATGGGACATAAATCCACCGCACGACTTGCTCCTATTTGGCACCGATGTTATAACATGATAGAGCAAGCTGCCTCTGATTGCTAAGTACATGAGGAATTAAAGCAGGCTATGTCCGCTACGGCAGAAAAGGAGGAGGTAATAAATCCACCTTCATATAATCCCTGCTTCTCTTCAATGCCAGAGAAGCAAATTTTCCTAGTGGAAGAAGTAAGGTTTTGGAACGGAGGTGATACACGCGTTCCAATGGCTCCTTTAACTGCCGATGAAATCGCGGTGCAAAATGATGTGATCCCAAAACAGAAAAATGAGCTTGTAAAACCTGAGCAAATTCCTCTCCCAGAAACATCGGAAATGGACTGGGATGATGATCGGCAGGCTATTGCTGACGCTCAGAGTCAATTATATCCAAATATATATGAGGAAAAATATCTTCGGGAATTAGAGGAGCAAAGGGAAACTATGATCAAATTGCTCAAAGAGATGCAACATTTAGATAAGGGATCCAAGTGCACGCATGTAAGGGAGGCATACAAAAAGGCTCATAAATCCATCGTTGACGGCTTAAATCGTCTAGCACAGCCACCAGAGATGCAACCAGAAAATCCAAAGTTAGTAAATGATTTCGGCATGAATAATGATATGGGAAATAGCAAACAGAGAATGCAAAAATTAACCGAGCCTCCTGAGGCGTTTTTTCCTATTCCTGAGTCTCAAAAACAGGTGGAAAAGCAGAAGCTGATTGATGAGTATAATAAAAGGAAAGAAAAGGAGGAAAGGGAGGTCCAGAGAAAGCTGCTGGAGTTGGAAAAAGAGCAGGAGGAAAGACGGAAAAGGTTGGCACAGATGGAAATGACTCCAAACGGGACAAACCTAAAGCAGGACAGTGATACATCCAAACTGCCATATGCCACTGGAGGACACAACTCTGCTCCGCGAGCATCATCGCCACTGCCAAAGGACCCGAACTATTCACCACTGCAACACTGGAAAGAGGTAATAGAAAATGCTATTATCGAAGGGGTAATGTTGCCTTCTGAAATAAGTGCCTTTCCGGTAGTGGTTGATAATCAAAATCGTAGAAGGTGGGCACCGTTAGATTGGAATCTGATACGGGATGCACAAAAGGCTATTATGCAATATGTTATAGATAATAAATATGTACAAGGGATGGTGGATCACTTTTTAAAAGCACAAACTTTAACGGGAACAGATATTAGGGATATAGTGGAAATGTTTTTAAATCCGACTCAACAATTGTTGTTTCAAGATCATTGGAAAAGAAAAGTTGAACTAGCGCAGATAAATAATTTGGGAAGACAGCAGGGAGATCCATTATTAGCAGCAACAGGAGATATGTTGATGGGTGAAGGGCAGTATGCCGATCCTGCAATACAAGCAACGTTACACCCAGCTGTAATTCAACAAGGTCAGGAGTTAGCATTGCAAGCCTTTAAAGAAATTCCTCAAATTGGAAAACCAATTCCCCCATATACGCAGATTAAACAGGGACCAGGAGAGCCATACATGACTTTTGTGGAGCGCCTTAAGGATGCTTTAGAAAAAGCTCCTACATTAACTCCCAAAAGTCGTTTGGCAAAAGGAAAAGATCTGGCCTTACAAAATGCAAATGACAAATGTAAACAAATAATTTTAAGCATGCCACAATCTGCAACCCTTGTGGATATGATTGAGGCATGCTCCAGAGCCCCCATGTTAGAAATGGAAAAACAGAAGGCTTCTATTCACGCTGCCGCTCATGCAGAAGCATTAGCCGTAGCCCTGAAGCTGTTCACTCAACAAGGGAAGGAAGGCAAAGGACCAAAGGGAAAAATGAATTGTTTTCAATGCGGTAAACCGGGACATATGAAAAGAAATTGTCCCCAAAAGGGAGCCTTAGTGAAGACACCTGTTGTAGGTACTTCTCCAAGTTTTGGAGGTACCTGTAACAGATGCAACAAATTTGGACACAAGGCTGGAGAGTGTCGTTCTAGATTCAAAAAGGATGGCACTCTGCTCTCGGGAAACGGGACGGTGAGTGTTCCAACGGGGGTGAGCACTCGAACAATGATACAAAACCCTCAATCGGCTTACCCAGTTGCCTTGACTCCGCCCGAGCAACAACAGAAGGAAGTGCAGGAGTCGATGTGGCCGTGGCTGCCGACACAGTAATAACAGATCAGGGTGTACAAGTTGTTCCTTCAGATATGAGGGGACTGCTTGGACAGGGTCTAAGTGCCTTGTTAATAGGACGATCCTCTATGACAAAACAAGGTATAATTGTGTTGCCAGGAGTAATTGATGCTAATTATACAGGAAATATTGGGATAGTGCTTAGGGTCTTGCACCCTCCAGTGACCATATCGGCAAAACCAAAAATTGTGCAATTGGTATCGTTTAAATCACAAGTTCCAAAAGCAGAATCTAAGGAAAGAAGAGATAAGGAATTTGGATCTACTAAACAACCAATGGTAGCCTTCTCTCAAATTATATCTAAAGAGAAACCCTATCGAAGTGTAAAATTGATTGGACCCCATGATGTTACAATGTCTAATAAAATGATGATGATTGATACAGGATCAGATGTTACTATTGTCCCTAAATCCAAGTGGCCTGATAAATGGTCCCTGGAAAATATTCCAAATATGGTCACTAGAATAGGGGGCTCGCAGTACACGCGAATTAGTAGACACTTCATCCAGCTGGTTGATGAACTTGAGGGCCATGTTGCACATGTAAAACCTTATGTCATTGATTCACCTGTGTGGCTTATAGGTCGAGATGCGTTAAGTCAATGGGGTCTGCAATTATCAACACCTTTTTAGTGGCGGTCATTGAAGGGCCACCAACCCTGAAAATAACCTGGTTAACCGAGACTCCGGTATGGGTCGATCAATGGCCGCTGCCCGATGAGAAGGTCACTCATTTAGAGAAATTAGTAGAAGAACAACTTCTAGCGGGACATTTGGTACCTTCCACCAGTCCATGGAACACTCCTATTTTTACTATACCAAAGAAGTCAGGGAAGTGGAGACTGCTACAAGACCTACGAGCAGTGAATGCGGTAATGCAGGATATGAGACCTCTGCAGCCTGAAATGCCAACACCTACAATGCTACCAGATAAGTGGCCATTGCTTGTGATTGACTTAAAAGACTGTTTCTTTACTATTCCTCTACACCCTGCTGACTGTGAAAAGTTTGCATTCTCAGTACCTACAAAAAACAGAAATGCTCCAATGAAAAGATATCATTGGGTAGTGCTTCCGCAAAGTATGAAGAATTCTCCAACAATCTGTCAGTGGTATGTTGACTTAGCATTAAGAAAATTCAGGGAAAAACATTCTGAATGTATTGTTTACCATTACATGGATGATTTATTGATCACAGCTCCTGATTTACAACCACAAAAGGTTTTGCAGGAAATTTCACAAAACCTTTCAGCCTATGGACTAGTAATCGCTCCTGAAAAGGTGCAACACACCAGTCCTTGGAAATACCTAGGTCTACAGGTAGAACAGTTGCGAGTAAGACCACAGAAATTACAATTCCACACACAAATTAATACAGTAAATGATGTACAAAAATTCGTAGGGAACATTCAATGGATTAGACCATTCTGTGGCATAACCAATGACGACATACGGCCAATACTGGAATTGTTAAAAGGAGCAAAATCAATAAATGATCCTAGGAAACTGGGTGAAAAACAAATGCAAACAATCAAGTGCATTGAGCAGAAATGTAGTACACAGTATTCTGGAAGACTTAGACCTTGTTTGCCTATTGACCTGATACTGTACAACAAAGAAAGGGAAGTAGCAGGCATTATTTGTCACAACCTTCTGCCACAATTATAACTAGAATAGATGCCATTGGAAAATGCATTCAAAAGGCGCATGACAGGTGTGTAACAATCCATGGTGCATCCTTTCAAAAGATAATCTTACCATTTAACACAGAGCAGGTGAACAATGCAATTCGTTCAAGTATTGATTTTGCCTTGGCTGTATCAATGACCACTGCAGAAATCGATAACCATTATCTATCACATCCACTGTTCAAAACAACCTTACAAAT
Source organism: Tauraco erythrolophus (assembly GCF_009769465.1). Classification (NCBI taxonomy): domain Eukaryota; kingdom Metazoa; phylum Chordata; class Aves; order Musophagiformes; family Musophagidae; genus Tauraco; species Tauraco erythrolophus. Next base: position 74,143 of record NW_028238650.1, on the reverse strand, counting down.
TGAACCCCTCAATATCAGGAGGGATCCCCCAATACAACAGGCGTTAACGGTTTTTACTGATGCCAGTGGTAAAACTCAAAAAGCAGGATATATGTGGATGGAAGAAAGCGAATGGAAATCTGAAACACTTGTGGCACAAGGTTCGGTACAAATTTTAGAACTTATAGCAGTAACCAAAGTATTTGAACAATGGCATGATATGCCCTTGAATGTTATCTCTGACTCAAAGTTGTCACCGTCATGCCGGGGACGGAGAGAAGAACGACACAGAATTCAGGTCCAGAAGAAAATGCCAACGCCAACCAACAACAACCAGCAGGAGCAGCAGCGGCGATCTTTTTTAATTACAAATCCGTATATATATATAACATTGTTCACAAGGATGGCCAGGGCTATTGGTCCCTTGACCATCCACCTCCCAGAGTGATTGGCTAAATGCTACAACACCCATTTCAAAACAACTTTCCCAGTGTGCCATAAACAAGACTGCATAACAAGCTACAGATGCAAGATAACGTCTTAGTTTACAAAAACCTCAAACTGTTTCTCAGCTAGCCTGCATGGGAAAAAGAACTTTCACAGGATGCTGCAGTAGCTGGAAAATTTCTCTGCTTCTAGCTTTTTAGTATCCACAATCCCCCCTTTTTTTTAAGACCAAAAAGATAGCGTCTGTAATCCTCTGCGGGATCCCTTGCAGCAAGGAGAACAAACACAGCATAAGGGATTCGTTTGGTAATGGCTGTTGCTAAACTGAATCCAAATCAGATACTAATTTAAAGTGGGCAGAGAGATTCTCCAGCAATGCCATAGGAGATACACATCTAGCAAATCCAGTTATACGTCCAGTCATTAATTCTAAATAGCCTTAGGGCTCTGCATCAGTTACCAATTCTGGATAGCCTTAAGGCTCTAACATTCTGACTCCATAACATAAAGTTCAGTCTCTGCTTGTAGAAGGACCCGGCTGATGATCGATGTCTTGGTCATCATTTGAAGGTTGCCTTGCAGGTTGCCTGTTCTGCTCCTGGTGTCGCAGGTCAGGGCGAACCCATCTTGCAGGTAGCCATCGTACCCCAGTATCTGTGGAAACGCAAGCATACCCACGACCCCAAGCAATAAGCTCACACGGGCCTTCCCACTTCTTAGTGAGTAGGTCCTGTACCCAGACTTACGCTCGAGGCAGGTGCGTCTCACCTGAAGACTGCAACGAAAGAAAATGATTGAGAATAACAGGATTATTTGAATTTGGTGGCACTGTAAGATGATTAATTGTATATAATGATTTTTCTAGTCGACTCTGTGGGGTTTCTCCATGCATTCCCCCTTTTTGTTTATCTAAAACATGCTTCAGAGTGCCATGAGCATGTTCGACAATGGCTTGGCCAGTAGCAGAATGCGGAATACCCAGAGTATGATTGACACCCCATAGGTGTAAAAACTGCCACATCTTCTGTGAGACGTAGACCGGGCTATTATCGGTTTTCACAGAAAAGGGCACGCCCAAGACTGTGAAAGCGAGTTTCCAATGGGCAATGACATCGTGACCTTTCTCCCCAATATGAGCAGTTGCCCACATAGCTGAGGAGAAAGTGTCAATAGACATGTGCACATACTTAAATCTACCAAATTCAGGAACATGCGTTACATCCATCTGCCAAAGCTGCAAGGCTTTTAGGCCTCTGGGGTTTACCCCCGATGGCAGAGGTGCAGCGAGTCCATGGCAGTCAGCGCAAGCGCTGATAATGTCCCGAGCCTCAGTGGGCGTTAAGTGAAACTGCTTCTGCAGGGTATGCGCACTTTGATGGAAAAAACTATGCGATGCCTTGGCTTGTGCAATTTTGTCAGGCTGAGGCGCTACCCAAGCAGGGTTAGCTAGCATGTCAGCCCTGGCATTGCCTTCTGTTATAAAACCTGGCAAGTTGGTGTGACTTCGAATATGCAAAATGTAATATGGGTGAACTCGAGCTTGAATTGCACACCACAAAGGTTTCAACAGTGAAAACAGAGCCGCATTATTCACTTCCTTCAAAAGTGAACAATCTAAGCATTGGGTTATGTCTGCTATGTAAACAGAATCAGTGACCAAATTCAAAGGTACCTGAGAGAACTGCTGAAAAGCCATGGCAACAGCCCTCAGTTCAACCAACTGGGCTGAGCCTGTGTCTTGGGTTAGGCTGACCCTCCTACACAGCCTGTCACTCCCCCTCCCCCACCCCCAGCAATGAGGGAGAGAATTAAAGGAGAAACGGGAAACCCGTGGGTTGAGATAAGAACAATTTAATACAGATGATTTAATACACAGTGTAGATGCTCACCACCCCCTCGTATGCGAAGCCCGTCTCGTCCCGAAGCTGCAATCCCGGACGAACGCGAGGCCCTGAAATAGAGAGGGGCAGAGAGAGAGAGATAGTACTCCGAGAGTGGGAGTACTGGGAGAGAGAGAAAAAGAAAGAAAAACAATAGAGCAAAAGTGCAGCAAGCGCAAAAGAGCAAAAGCGGCGAAAGAGCCAAAGCTCAAAAGCCCTTCTTTCCGGCTGACCCTCACTTTTATACTGGGCATGACGCTGCATGATATGGAAAACTAATTGGCCAGTTTGGCCCTCAATCTTAAGTTCCACCACAAATCACAAGGGGAATCGTGTCCCCCTTGTCCCCCCTTATCCCGCCGTGCTTCTGCACTCCGGCACACTGAAAAGTCCTTGGAGTTTCATGTCCAACCACAAACATCAACTTGCTATCAGCATTCTTCTCAGAGCGAGCCTCTGAGTAAAACCAAAACCCGGAGCTCTTCTAGCTGTTAAAAAGAAGAGCTAACACTGTCCCAGCTAAAAGTGGGACAGCCTGACTCATGGCCTTCCAGCACCTGCCACTCAGATTCCTCCTTCCAGTTAACAATAGCTTTTCTGGTTTTCCCAGACCCATCGGTGAAGACGGTGGGTCCTTGCACTGGCACCCAACTATTTTTTGGCCGCAAGCTTGTCAATTTTCCCAATTGCAGTAATTTATGACTGGGCAGATGATAAGCAATCTGTCCCGAAAAGTTTTGCAGTGCACTTTGAAAAGGAGCACTGTTAGTAAGGCTCCACTCAAAGTGTTCCTGCTGTACTGGAAGAACAATTGTTGCAGGATCCGCTGCCATTAATTGCAAACACCATTGGTGGCATTTGATTATCAGACAAGCGATCAATTCAAACAATGTGGGTGCTGTCTTTTTTGGCTGATGTGGCAAAAAGACCCATTCCAGAATATGCAAAGGGTCGGGCCACTGTTTATTCCACTGGCCAATGATACCAGTAGGATGAAACTCTGGAGTAGTAATGAAAACAGTGATATCAATGGAGGGATCCACTCGATAAACCTGGCGAGCAGAAACAGCCTGTTGAATCTCCTCCAGCGCTCGTCGCGCTTCAGGACACAGTTTCCGAGGTGAATTCAACTCGGGGTCCCCCTTTAAAATATTAAAGAGTGGGGAAAGTTGTGCCGTGGTTAGCCCTAGATAAGGACGTAACCAGTTGATGATACCCAGCAATTTCTGAGCATCACTCAGGGTTTTAATAGAACCCTGTCATGGTTTGATGTGTGTGGGTGTCATGGTTTGATGTGGAGGGGGGGGGTGGTTCTGGTGGCAGGAGAGGGGTTTTGCTCCCTGCGACCTCCCCGGTTTTGGAACCGGGTTAAGTTTGGTTCCGGCCACCAGATCAGACTGCCATCCCCCTCGGGATTGAGCCAATAGGGCGCCTCTGCGAATTGCCCTATTTAAGTCAGGACAAAGGAACCGGAAAAGGTGCTTCGCCCAGGATCGAGCAGAGAAGGGAGGAGGGCACTGCCCCCGCTCCCTGGCTCCCGGCCGGGTGGCTGCCTGCGTCGGGCCGGCGCCGCCCACGGAGGATGGCGGCGGCGGAGCCAGCTGGGGAACTCGGGGGCACCCCACTCCCGGGGTGCCCACTGGGCTGAGTTCACCCAGAGAGGACTGAGATCTGAGAGAAACAGCTGCATCGACACCAGGTCAGTGAGGATGGAGCGGGAGGAGGTGTGCCGGAGCCGAGTTTCCCCTGCGGCTGATGGTGAGATAGCAGGCGGCCCCCCTGCAACCAGGACGGCCTCGGTGGAGCAGCGACCCACTCGCAGCCCGTGGGGAGAAGATGCCTGAGCCTGAGGATGGTCGTGTTGGGGTGCACGGCAAGGCGGAGAGGCATCTGGAGTCTGCGTGACGACCCACGCCGGAGCGAGTGGCTACAGCTCCCTAAGTACCCGAGACTGTGGTAAAGCCCACACCGGAGCAATCTGTGGGGAGGATTGTTTCCAGTGGGCTGGACTCACACTGGAGAAGTTTGTGGATTTTTTCCTCGTGGGTAGGGGATCCATTGGAGCAGGGGAAAAGGGTGTAAGGACTCCTTCTCCTTTAAGAAAGAGGCAGCAGTAACAGCACGGAATGAACTGACCTGCACTCCCCCAGTCCCTGCCCCCTGTGCTGCTGGGGGGAGGAGGTAGAGCCGGGAGGAAAAGGAAAGAGGGGGGGGGGAAGGTGTCGGTTTTAAGATCTGGTTTTGTTTCTTTCTGTCCTCTCAAGTAATCAGCTTTTGTTTCCCTTTGTCCTTCTAAGTAATCATTAATAAACTGTTTTGCTTTGAGAAAAGCTCTGCCTGTTTTGCCCACGACCATGGTCGGTGGGTGCTCCCCCTGTTCTTGTCTCAACCCTCAGTCCCTTTGGTTTTTTTTTCTCTCCTCTCTACTTTACTGGAGAAGGAGAGACTGTGTGAGTTTTAGTTGCTGGATCAGCCTAAAACCACGACAGTGGGGGGTGGGGGTTCTGGTGGCAGGAGAGTGGCTTTGCTCCCTGTGACCTCCCTGGTTTTGGAACCGGGTTAGACTTGGTTCTGGCCACCAGATCAGACTGTCATCCCCCTCGGGGTTGAGCCAATCAGCGCCTCTGCGAATTGTCCTATTTAAGTTGGGACAAAGGAACCGGAAAAGGTGCTTTGCCTCGGAGCAAGGAGAGAAGGGAGGAGGGCACTGCCCCTGCTCCCTGGTTCCTGGCCGGGCGGCTGCCTGCGTCAGGCTGGCGCTGCCCACTGAGGATGGCGACGGCAGAGCCGTCTGGGGAACTCGGGGAGCACCCCACTCCGGGGTGCCCACTGGGCTGAGTTCACCTGGAGAGGACTGAGATCTGAGAGAAACAGCCGCTCCGACACCAGCTCAGTGAGGATGGTGCGGGAGGAGGTGTGCCAGAGCTGAGTTTCCCCTGCAGCTGGTGGTGAGATAGCAGGCGGCCCCCCTGCAACCAGGACGGCCTCGGTGGAGTAGAGACCCACTTGCAGCCCATGGAGAGAAGATGCCTGAGCCTGAGGACGGTCGTGTTGGGACGCACAGCAAGGTAGAGAGGCATCTGGAGTCTGCGTGACAACCCATGCTGGAGCGAGTGGCTACAACTCCCTAAGAATCCGAGACTGTGGTAAAGCCCACACTGGGGCAATCCAATGGGGAAGGATTGCATCCTGCGGGCTGGACTCACGCTAGAGAAGTTTGTGGATTTTTCCTCGTGAGTACAGGATCCACTGGAGCAGGGGAAAAGGGTGTAAGGACTTCTCCTTCTTTAAGAACCCTGCCCCCTGCGCCGCTGGGGGGTAGAGGTAGAGCCGTGAGGAAAAGGAAAGGCGGGGGGGAAAAGGAAGGTGTCGGTTTTAAGATCTGGTTTGTTTCTTTTTATCCTCTCAAGTAACCAGTTTTGTTTCCCTTTGTCCTTTTAAGTAACCATCAATAAATTGTTTTGCTTTGAGAAAGCCAAGTCTGTTTTGCCCGGGACCATGGTTGGTGGGTGCTCCCTCTGTTCTTGTCTCAACCCTCAGTCCCCTTATTATATTTTTCTCCTCTCCACTTTACTGGAGAAGGAAAGACTGTGTGAGTTTTAGTCGCTGGATCGGCCTAAAACCACGACAAACCCGAGAACTGCACCTCTTGGTGTTGTATAGTTTGATCCAGAATTTTGACTCCTAAATATTTCCAAGGAGGATACTGTTGAACTTTCTCTGGAGCCACTTGCAATCCATAAGAGTGCAGAGCAGCAAGCAGCCGAGGCTATATCCTCAGCAGCTGGTCCTGGGTGGATGCTGCCACCAGGATATCATCCATGTAATGGTAGCAGTATGCCTCAGGAAACTGCTCGCAGACTCCGGACAAAGCTTGAGCAACATACCATTGGCAGATAGTGGGGTTGTTCTTCATGCCCTGAGGTAGAACCTTCCATTGATATCTCTTTGCAGGTTCGGCATTGTTAACTGCAGGCACACTAAAAGCAAATTTTGGCTTGTCATCAGGATGTAAAGGAATAATGAAAAAGCAATCCTTCAAATCAGTGATCAGGATTTCCCACCCTGCTGGAATCATGGTGGGTAAGGGCATACCGGGCTGCAATGCCCTCATGCTTTCCATCACTGCATTAATTTTTCGGAGATCCTGCAACAATCTCCATTTTCCTGATTTTTTCTTAATTACAAAAACAGGAGTATTCCAGGGACTAGTGGAAGGCTCAAGGTGTCGGAGTGCAGAAGAGACTGCACGAAGAAGACCCTGTGTAAATAAAGACTGGAGCTCGAAAGTTAGGCCTCGAGGGCAGAATGCCCTTGAAGTTAAGGATAAGAAAACTATGCTGTATGATAAGAGAGTAGTGTTTGCTTAGAGCAGAGCTTCGCTAGGCGGGTGTCTGTTTGAAATAAGCTGTTAAATATGACAAGCGTATGTATCATCCAATAATGGTGTGGAAAAGGTGTGGTCTCAGGATTATTGGCAAATACTGTCTATATAAGCAATAAGAACTGCGCAATAAAGGAGACTTCCTGCAGCTAACTCATATTGAGTTGTCTCAGTACTTCTCCAAATCCCTTCTCCGCATCAAGGTGTCCCTGTTGTAATTGCTCCTGAACCAACTGATGAAGGGCGACTAGTTTCTCTTTTGGTAGAGGCCACTGGGGTTGCCAGATGGATTTGCTTACTAGCCACTGCAAAGGCAGCGTAGGATATTCTGCGCCCTTCAGCACAGTGGCCCCCATCAAAAATTTGTCCCAATCCATTTCCCCCAAGCCGCCAATACATCCCACCCCTAGAGGTTAAGCGGAGCTGTAGTGACATAGGGCTGAACTGTAGCTGTTTGCCCCTCTGCATTTTTCTTCACCACCACAGGTTGTTCACTTAAATAGCTCTGTGTGGTTCCTCCCAACCCTGCAATGGCTGACCCCACAGGGGCTAAAGGCCAAGTAGGAGGCCACGCAGAGAAGGAGACGATTGTCACGTCAGCGCCCGTGTCAATCAAACCTCGGAGCTGAATCTTGGACGGCTGGGCATTTGGCAGCATTAGGGTACATGTCATCTGCGGCTTTTGGCTAGAGATGTTTGTGGTCCAGAAGACCTGCGGAAGTCCCGTAGATCCAAAGCCACCATTTCCACGACTTCGTTGTTCTGTCCTGGGAACACATGACTTGAAAGGCACAAGTTGAGCAATTTGAGTCTTTTCAGAAATAAGTACGGGGGGGTGGATGTGGAAACCATAGCACAAATCTGGCCTGTAAAGTCAGCATCAATAACTCCTGGGTGTACAAAGATCCCTTGAGTGGTGACACTAGATCTTCCCACCAGCAATGCACTCAGTCCCTGTCCTAGGGGCCCGAATGCATCCAAGGGAACCTTATAAACATGACAGGATTCTAAGATGACTGTTGATGCAGTGTGCAATTCCACCCCGGCTGATCCCTGGGTGCTGGCTCTAAGCTGGCTGAGTAGGCCTGTGTCGGTGCCATGCCCTGGGGAAGTATTTATGTCTGAACGCACATCCCCGTTGCGCTCCTGGTCAAGTTTCCTGAGCGTGTCAAGGGTCGACCATTGGCATGATACATAGATTGACAGTATTTTGCAAAATGACCTGGCCTATCGCATCTCTCGCAGCGAGCAACTCCCCTGTTCTCTTTATTTTTCTTCTTTTGTCTAATCTGTTTCTGCTTGCTTTGAACCTTAGGTTGCCTTTTCAGTCCATGATCAGAATTTAATTCAATGGACCGCAGAACTGCAGCCAGAGCAGATTTGTGATTCTCAGATCCCACCTTAGAACAGGCTTCAACCATCTCTGTTAGTGTGGGTTCCCCTGGCAAAGCACCTATGATCTTTCTACACTCGTCATTGGCATTATCTCTTGCTAGTTGTCTGCACAACAGCTGCCTCAAGGTCTCATCTTCGACCTTCTTCTCGAGGGCTGCAGCAATCTTTTCCATGAAAGATAAAAAATGCTCTTTCTGCCCCTGAGTTATTTTCACATATCGTGTTTTAGGAGCAGCCATGTCCATGCCTTTTAATAGGGCTCCTATACCAATTTTCTGAGCCTGCTCAAGGATCTGAGGATGCCAGGTAGCTTGAGCATCAGGATCAGAAAAGGCATTAGCTCCCATAAGAGCATCTGCTGGAACTCCATGTCTAGGATCAGTTGGAGGCAATTGCATATTCCCAGCCGCAGCTTTCTCAGCCATCCTTCTCCAATTGGCCTCAAAAACTGAATATTGTACAGGTTGAAATAATACCTGACCTAAATGCTTAATATCAGATGGAGAGAGCAGGTCAGTATTCAGCACTCTAATAATCTGCATGACTTGAGGAGACCCTAGCCCATATTGTGCCACTTTGGATTGTAAATCTTGGACCACTCTCCAAGCGATAACTTCATGTTTGTCAGACTGACCTGAGTTAGGAAGAGCTTTCTGCACAGGAAAGGCTTGGATGATACCCTCTGTGGGCTCACTACCACCTTGATCCACTGTTACATTGCCTTGATCTACCTGCACAGCACTTTGAGGCAGTGTAACAACCTGTTCAGGTCCCTTTTCATCTTCAGGCATGCCGACTTTCTCTATTAAATCCCAGTCCCCAGCCTCCAGAGCCTGCCTCTTAACCGCTTCCCAAAAGCGTTTTGAATTTTTTGGACGCACAGTCACACTACATTCTGGAAGCGTCCAAAGACGGTTGTGGGCCAGCCGTGTTACTGGTTGCCGGCGTCTGACCGTCGCCACAGTTCCCCGCAGTGTAGTAAGCGTGTCCATAGTAACACTGCTTGCATCGTCGGGCCTCACGGATGAGGAAGGCTGGCAGGGCACAGGTGCCGGGCCAGCGGGCGGTGTAGTGGCGGAGACTGTGGACGGGTGCGGAACTACGCACAGCAATGCAGCTTGGGGTGTTGCGGTGTGCAGCGGCACCACTGTCCGTGCAGGCGCCGCCACTGGGGCTGCCGGCGCCGCGCTCGGTGCCACATCTGGGGCCGCCGTCGCGCTGGTTGGCACAGCCAGCCCAGGTCATCCCGGCGCGGGTCCAGCAGCGGTAGCCTGCCACAACACCTCCTGCAGTGTCGTTAGTTGCTGTGATACCTCTCGCAATGCTGCCATAAGCCGGCGTGCCAAGGAGTCTGCCATTGGTGGCTGCGTCATCTGTGCTGGGGAATACCCGGATGCTGGCGTGTGTGCCGGGTAGCCGAGCGCTATGGGTGATGGCACAGGGCACGAAGGCGCTGGAAACGGAGCCGCGGAAGAGCAGGGCGCTATGGCCATGCCCGGGAGTGGCGTGGACGGTCCTTGCAGCACCGCCAGGGTCGATTGTGGAGCGGCAGGCGGTGGCGCCTGGCCTGGTTGCGGAGCGAACGGCACCGGGGCCGGCTGCGGGGCGGTGGGGCAGGCGCACGGCGCCTGGCCCGACTGTGGAGCGAACGGCGACTGTAGCATGGAGGAGGGAGGGGAGGCCGCTGGGGCGAGGGGTGGGGGACGCTCCAACACTTTGCTTTTTCCGATTAGTTTTGCTAACTGTTCCACTGGGGAGGGGTAGGACCCCCGCGCAGTCCCCGCAGCTTTCTCAGTCTCTGAGGGCAGCGGAGACGCAGCGGGTACGCTGCCCGTGCTGTCTGGGGTCAGTGTTCCCTCAAATAACTCATCGTCCCCTTCAGAGCCTTCACCCTCAGATTCGTCAGAGCCCAGTAATTCTTTCCCTTCTCTTCCTACTGTCCACTTCTGCATTATGTCATATAGGGACCCCCACGTATGTAGCAGGTCGACTACACTCTTATCTCCAAACACGGTCTCCTGAATTAACTTATCCCCTAACAGTTCCCAAGCTTCTGGGTTAAGGGCAGCATTAGGATCAGCTACAAACTCATGTTCTGCTGCCCAATTTAGCAATTCACAGAGAGCTTCGTCGCTTATGTCAGCTCCCGCGATCGTTATCACATTTTTGAAGGCAGAAAACATCGTGCTTTCTTTCGCAAAGCTTTGCCCCATCTTTTCAGTCTAGAGTTCCGTCCCTGGAGCCCTGGGGGGGATGTACGTTCCTTCTAAATTCAGTTGCGGTTTTATCACGTTGGGGTTACCAAATGTCGCTGTCATGCCGGAGACAGAGAAGAATGACACAGAATTCAGGTCCAGAAGAAAATGCCAACATCGACTGTCGTGAGTTAGGCCGCTCCAGCAACCAAACCCCACACACAGCCGGTCACTCCCCCTCCCCCACCCCCAGGAATGAGGGAGAGAATTAAAGGAGAAACGGGAAACCCGTGGGTTGAGATAAGAACAATTTAATACAGAGAAGTAATACACAGTGTAGATGCTCACCACCCCCTCTTATCCGCAGCCTGTCTCGTCCCGAAGCTGCAATCCCGGACGAACGCGAGGCCCCGAAATAGAGAGGGGCAGAGAGAGATAGTACTCCAAGAGTGGGAGTACTGGAAGAGAGAGAAAAAAAAAAGCAATAGAGCAAAAGCGCAGCAAGCGCAAAAGAGCAAAAGCGGCGAAAGAGCCAAAGCGCAAAAGCCCTTCTTTCCGGCTGACCCTCACTTTTATACTGGGCATGACGCTGCATGGTATGGAATACTAATTGGCCAGTTTGGCCCTCAATCTTAAGTTCCACCACAAATCACAAGGGGAATCGTGTCCCCCTTGTCCCAGCTATGCTCCCCCCTTATCCCACCGTGCTTCTGCACTCCGGCACACTAAAAAGTCCTTGGAGTCTCACATCCAACCACAAACATCAGCTTGCTATCAACATTCTTCTCAGAGCGAGCCTCTGAGTAAAACCAAAACACGGAGCTCTTCTAGCTGCTAAAAAGAAGAGCTAACACTGTCCCAGCTAAAACCAGGACACCAACCAACAACAACCAGCAGGAGCAGCAGCGGCGATCTTTTTTAATTACAAATCCGTATATATATATAACATTGTTCACAAGGATGGCCAGCGCTATTGGTCGCTTGACCATCCACCTCCCAGAGTGATTGGCTAAATGCTACAACACCCATTTCAAAACAACTTTCCCAGTGTGCCATAAACAAGACTGCATAACAAGCTACAGGTGCAAGATAAAGTCTTAGTTTACAAAAACCTCAAACTGTTTCTCAGCTAGCCTGCATGGGAAAAAGAACTTTCACAGGATGCTGCAGTAGCTGGAAAATTTCTCTGCTTCTAGCTTTTTAGTATCCACACAAAGTATGTCGTAGGAATAGTGCAACGAATGCACAGATCATTCCTGAAGGAAGTTAATGATGAAAAATTGTTTGAGGTACTTGTATTATTATGGAAAGTGATAGATATGTGGACAGAACCCTTTTTTATTACATGCGGGAGATGAAAGAGGACACCCGACACGATCAATGTGATCAAACAAGTGAACCTATCTTTATTTACATTCAGCGTGTTTTATAACCTTGCAAGCAAATAGCCCGCCTCTTAGTGTGATTGGTTGTACCGAAGGAAGCAGCGTCACTATAGTGTCCATTTTCTGTTCCGCATCCGGGGGTTGTCCACGTCTCTCCGCAGCTCTGCAGCTCTTCTGCATTCCAGCATACATCATCAGGAAAGGCTGGATTGTTCACCTGTCCGTTAACCCTTAGATGTCCTCCGACACATCCCCCTTCTTGTTTTTGAACAATCCAGACTTATTTTACAACCCATTCAGTCATTTTCGTGAGCAAGTGTAACAGACAAAAGTTATTAAGAGAAACATTGTGTTAGCTACTAAAACTAATAGAAGGCTTTCACTCTGGTGGAAATGTCGAAGCCTAAATTCTACTCTGGAATACACTAGCTATTACAACATGCATGCTTCGCCTATTCCGGGTGTGCACATAAATCTTCCCTTATATGTGAAAAAAAAAAAAAATACCTTGCCAAACTCTATCATAACCCTACAGAAACACTTACTGACATATCTTTTTGGTACAGCCTTGCAGAAGCAGTTGCTAACATTTGTTTTGGTACAGCCTTGCAGAAGCAGTTACTAGCATATTGTTTCCCTTTCTGGGAGCCTTACTATTTCGACTATGCCCAAGATTCCGCTGAGCAGGAGGGTATCAATCAGCAGGGTCATTGCGGAGAAGGGAGGCAGGCACTGCACCTTCAGGGCGTCCCCTGTTTATCCACACAGTGTGCTCTGCAGCCTCCTTCCACTCCGCTCTGAGCCATCCCTTTTACACCCTCAACAGAGTCTATGACAAAGGTACTGACATGGCGTTGCTGCACGCGTGGCCAGTGCGTGCAACAAGGCTGCCCAGTATGTGCTCTGCTGGCCAACAGCGGTTTTTGTGAATTGCAACATGTTGCTCAATAACAATCCTCCTAGCTTCCTTTTTCAAAGTTACGTGCTCACAACTAAGTCCAGTTTGTAATTCTTTGTCATTAATTTGGTACCAGTCAATTCTTTTCCTTCCAGTAGCTACGGGTGGAATCCATACACATTCCGATCGGAAAAACACACAAAGCATATATACAAGCAACTTTCACACACATAGAATGCCAAACAATTAAAAACATAAGAACAGTTTATATATCAATATGAAATCTTCTATTACGAATCTTGTGAGCCATTCTCCTCATCTGGCATCTCTGTCATCTCTGCTTGTTCTGTAAAATCTTGGATCTCCCTATCTCTATCTGTAGTTTCAGAAGTTCTAGCTGGTCTTACATTTCCTGTCGGTAACAAATGGTTTGCTTCGGGTATATATGGTTTTACCCACTTCGCCGGAACCCACAGTGGTCCGTTTCCTGTAAGTAAACACATATATCCCCTGCCTGTTACTTTTAATTCTACTGGTCCTTCCCATTTCCCTGTTTTTAAATCTTTATAGATTACTAGGCCTTGTGTTTTTTCTTTCCAGAATGAGCTCATTCCTTTACTGTGTACCAGCATAGGCGGCTCATCACTGTTTCCCGCCAGCCGTAAAAAGTTCAGGACGTACAACGCTTTCATTAATCGATCGCCGGGCAGCCAGCCCTGAGTTCCCCCTTTTTGTTTTAACAACATGGTCTTTAAAGTGTGGTGGGAGCGCTCAACAATGGCTTGACCAGTGGGGGAATGCGGTATCCCAGTGCGGTGAGTGATACCCCAGCGATTGCAAAAACGAGCAAAGCGAAGTGAAGCATAAGCGGGTCCGTTATCTGTCTTAATTTCATGCGGAACCCCTAGAACTGCAAAGCAAGCATATAAATGCCGCTCGACATGTCGCGTGGTCTCTCCAGTTTGTGCGGTGGCCCAAATTACCATAGAATAGGTGTCTATACAGACATGCACGTATTTCCAGCGTCCAAACTCTGTTACATGAGTAACATCCATCTGCCATAGCTGGAGCGCATGCAGTCCTCGTGGATTGATACCTTGACCAAGACCAAAACCTAGTTTCTGACAGGAAGCACAGGACTTTACTATGCCTTGTGCATCCGCTAAGGGGATATGAAATTGTCTCTGGAGCACCTTGGCTGACTGGTGGAAAAAGTCATGAGATATACGAGCCTGTTGGAAGGCATCTATAGGTGGTCCCGTCCATGCAGGTGCCACTAATTGATCAGCACGGTTATTGCCAATTGCTAAGCCCTGTTGAGTTAGATGACTACGTATATGCGTGATAAAGTATGGAACAGAGCGCATATTTAGTAAGTGTAACAGCTGACCTAACAACTTGCTTAAGACTGGGTTAGATATTGCCTTTATCATAGCCCGTTCTAATCGACGTACTATACCTACCACATATAATGAATCTGAAACAATATTGATAGGTTGTTGAGTCCAGTTTGAAAATGTCCATACTACTGCTTGCAGTTCGAGAGTCTGTAATGAGTCCTTCGGGCCTCCTTCGATGACATGTTCCTCCCAGGCACCTGATAAAGATTGCCATGTACTAACAGCCTTTTTTGATTTCCGTCCTGCATCAGTGAATATTGTAAGTCCTTCTACAGGAACCTCCGACAATTGTGGAGTTGAAACAAAATCTTGGTCAGTTAAAAATGTTAACATTTTGTGAGCAGGAAATTGATTACATAGTTGACCTGAAAATTCACATAGTGCCGTCTGTAATTCTAAAGAGTGTCGCAAATTCCATTCCAGCCAGACAGATGCGATTGGCAATACTATTATTTCTGGATCTTTCCCTGCTATTTCTAATAGACGCGTCCGTCCCTTCATTATCAGAAGGGCAAACAATTCTATTCTTGTTGTGACAGTTTTGTGCGGTTGCATGGGTAGGAAAACCCATTCCAAAATTGATAAAGGGTCCTTTTTTGATTTGTCCCATTGCATAAAAAGAGCAAATGGATACTTTCTCTTTTGACTAGAATTGACAACTACTAATGTTATTGGTTCATCTTTGACGAACCTTGATCCATATTGAGAAGTTAATTTCGCTGAAATTGTTTGCAAAGCTATTTTTTGGGTTGGTCCAATTTCTCTAGATTCATTTGCATGGCTGCTTGTCCCCAATAACTGAATTAGAGGACTTAGGTCATCATTTGTAATTCCACAAATATTACGTATCCACTGAATTTCACCAACCAGCTTTTGTACATCCGACAACGTTTTAATGTTTGTTTTCAGTTCAATCTTTTGTGGTCTTATCTGAGATTCTGTGATAATCCATCCCAGATAATGCCACGGTGCCTTTTCTTGGACTTTCTCCGGAGCAATTTTTAGTCCCTTTCCTTCCAGCTGTGTAATAAGTTCAGGTATAAGCGTTTTGGCTTCAAGTTCTTCCCCAGCAATTAATATATCATCCATATAATGATATATTAAGTACTGTGGATATCTCTTCCGAATTGGATCTAAGGCCCATGCAACGAACATCTGGCATATTGCAGGTGAATTTTTCATGCCTTGCGGCAACACAACCCAATGATATCTTTTTGCCGGCTCGGCTCTATTTACAGCAGGTACCGTAAACGCAAAACGTTCCGCATCATCTGGATGTAATGGTATTGTGAAAAAACAATCTTTTAAGTCAATTACTAACAACTTCCACTTTTCTGGAATCATTGATGGGGACGGTAAACCTGGTTGTAAGGTTCCCATGTCCTCCATAATTGCATTGACTGCACGTAGATCATGCAACAATCTCCACTTTCCGCTCTTTTTTGGTATTATGAAAATTGGGGTGTTCCAGGGACTTGTTGATGGCACAATATGGCCTGCACACAACTGTTCGTATACTAATTCCTGAACTTTGAGCAGCTTTTCTTGGGAGAGCGGCCACTGATCAATCCACACTGGGTCGTTCGTTTTCCAATGTAATTTGAGGACAGGCTGCTCCCCAGTGGCCGCAGCTAAAAAGGCCGGGTCACGATCTGTGCTTTCATCTGGCTCAACAAGTCTCTACCAACCAATGTGACTGATGTATTCATGACATATGGCTTAGTAGACACCTGCGCACCATCTGGAAAAATGAATGAAATCACATATTGGCTGATTCTGGTGGATTGAGTTCCCCCAATACCAAATACTCCTAATTGTGAATCGAGGGTCGGCCAATGGGCCGGCCAATTGTGTGCAGCTATGATTGTGACATCAGCACCTGGATCAATTAACATCTTCCTTGTTATTTTAACACCGTCTGGCCCTAACATTGTTACCATCATTTCAGGTTTCGTCCTTTTCAAATCCAAAGCAAAATATACCTCTGGTTGCCCAGTGGAGCCAAATCCTCCTTCTCCTCGTTCAACATCATCAGATAAAGGCACGCAGCTACGGAAAGGCACTAATTGAGCAATTTTACTGCCCTTTGGAATAAAAACAGGTGGAGTTAACGTGTAACCATGATCTTAATAATCCCTGTGTAGTCTGCATCAATAACTCCTGGTAGAACAAAAATGCCTTGACGTGATGTAGATGAACGACCAACTAGTAAAGCTGATAACCCCTCCCCTAGTGGTCCCTTTACGTTTGTGTCTATTACTACTACCTTGTCAGATACGAGTGTTGAATCTACTGCGGTTTCCACATCCACTCCGGCACTTCCTGCGGTGGCGGCACGGAGGGAACAAATTCCTGACTTTGGCTCTGGCTTAAATTCAGACTTGATAATGGTGTTGCCCCCTGATTTACTATCATCGCGCGCGGGGCTGGCGCGCTCGGTTTCCAGTTTCCCTGCACCCGGCACTCGTAGGTATTATGATTATCCATTTTGCAATTTTTGCACCATTTCCTGCTACCCCGTTGCTGCTGTTGTTGTGGCTGTTTACATTGGTTTCTGTAGTGGCCTAATTTCCCACAATTGAAGCATTTCTTTTGCTTGGCTCCTCCCCCTTTTTTCTCTAACAGAGGACGAACAGCACCATATACCGCAGCAGCAACTAGAGATGCAGGGCCAGTGGTGCGTTCTATAACTTCTAACATATCTGCCACTTGGGCATCTCTAGGTAATGTGCTTATGACCCTTTTTGCTTTATCATTGGCATTCTCAAAGGCAAACATTTTAAAGACTTGTTCCTTCATTGTCTCGTCCAAATCAGGATGACTTCGAACAGCCTGATGTAAACGATCAATAAAGGAAGGAAAACTTTCCTGGGGGCCTTGTTTAATATTTGCAAAGGAATATACTTTCCCCGGTTCTCTAATTGAAATCATTGCTTGGTAAGCTAATTGCTGTGACAACTGCAATACTTCTGCCAGAAAGCCTTGTTGTAATGTCGTGTTTGCAAAAGGACCTTGGCCCATCAGCATTTGCGCTTGAATGCCATATAGAGGGTCTCCCTGCTGCCGAGGTCGTGCAGCTTCACGGTCACATAGTTGCTGCCAGGCCCTGGAGAACAAAAGCTGCTGAGAAGGGGACAAAAGAATATTAGCAACTTGTTGTGAGTCATGTGGTATCAGCACATCTGCTGTGAAAATAAATTGTAACAGTTGTTGAGTATAACTGGATTGAAGCCCATATTGTGATACCGCAGAACGCGCCTTTTCTAAAATTTTCCAGTCAAAAGGTTCCCACCTTCTATTTCCCCCATGGTCTGTGATAATGGGAAAGGCACATGGCAAAAAATTTCCTTCGATTAAGGCTTCACGAATAACTCCCTTCCATCTTTTGCTTCTCTCTTGTTCGTCTGGTGGCGCAAAGGGCGGTGGGGCAGTCGGCACAGATAGGTGTTGCATAGGCATCGGTGGTGACAAAGGCGTAGCAAAAGGATTAGGTGTATTGTGGACTGTAGTATCTGAAGAATATTGTGGATTATTGTTGTCATCGGCATCTGATGTCTTCAACTCCGACAGCTTGTCCATAACTTGTTGCAAGACTTCTTCAAAAAGTTCTTTTTTCTGTTGTTCTCCCAATGAAATCAGCGGGGGCATGGGTTCCTCCCCTGGGTGAAGCTCTGAACAGAGCCCAGGTCGGAGCTGTGGGCGGGGCTCTGGGCAGGACTGTGGGAAGAGCTCTGGGTGGAGCTGTGGGGAGGCTCTGGGCGGGGCTCTGTGAGGTCAGGATAGAGGCGGGACTTAGGTCGACAGGACGGTCCACCTATTTCCACGCCCCTTTGTAGTTCTTCCGCCTTCTCTTCCGGGACCCTTTGTTGAACAAACGTGCTGTCGCCATTTTGGTTGCCACCATCTTGGCTGTCGCCATCTTGGCTGCCGCCATTGTGGCGCAGTTCCTCTTTTAAGGGTGTGGTCCCTATAGGGTCCCTTTTTTCTCCCGAATCTGCAGTTTCTACCTTGATAGCAGAAGGCAAGGGTGGTGCTAGAGGCACAGAAGTTCGCGTAGAAAAGATAGAGGAAGTGTTCGTAGTTGTCGGTAAAGAATCAGTAGAAGAAGGAGCGAAGGCAGCAAAAGCAGCAGCAGCAACAGTTCGTTCGGCTTTCATGCTATGCAACGTTTCTTTAATTGACTTCCACAGGGTGGCATATTTATTCGCCTCCTTCGCGCCCGCTCCCCCCGAGCTGATATCATCCCATAGCTCTCTGCCTATGGCTTCCCACGTAGAGAGTTCAAAAGCGACTCCTACTGTGGGGATCAAGTCTCTGTTCCAAGCCCACAATAGCAGCCCTTTAAGAGCCGAGGATTCATATTTAAATTTTCTCACAGAGAGCATATGTTGGAGCAGATTTAGGATAGCCTCTTGTTGCTTATCCAACCCCATCTGTCTCCCTGGCCGCTCACCTATCCTCCTAGGCGAGATTCCAGCGTCGATCCAGCGACTAGAACGAGGTGCACCTTTTTCCACTCAGTGACTACGCAGGTCACTGCTCATTCCGCCGGGGCAGCGGATCATTCGACCCGCCTTCCACCCTCTTCCTCGCCAAGTCTCGCAACTTTGTCGTGAGGAATCTGAGGGTCCCTACTCTGGGCACCAATTGCGGGAGATGAAAGAGGACACCCGACACGATCAATGTGATCAAACAAGTGAACCTATCTTTATTTACATTCAGCGTGTTTTATAACCTTGCAAGCAAATAGCCCGCCTCTTAGTGTGATTGGTTGTACTGAAGGAAGCAGCGTCACTATAGTGTCCATTTTCCGTTCCGCATCTGGGGGTTGTCCACGTCTCCCCGCAGCTCTGCAGCTCTTCTGCATTCCAGCATACATCATCAGGAAAGGCTGGATTGTTCACCTGTCCGTTAACCCTTAGATATCCTCCGACAATTACACATATCAGAAGTCATATGAATTTTCCAGGATTTATGACGTAAAGTAATCGTCTGGTAGACCAGTTAGTATCAAATTTAGTGATGCAAACAGATTCGGACAAAACGCAGACTGCTAAGCTTTCCCATGAGTTCTTTCATCAATCGGCAAAAGCATTATCCAGACAATTTTCTCTGTCTTTATCTGCTGCCAGGAATATTGTGGCCGCCTGTCCAGATTGTGCCAAAGTACCCACTTTGCAAGATGGGGGAGTCAATCCCCGAGGGCTACAAGCCCTACAGGTATGGCAAACTGATGTCACAGAATACCACCCATTCGGTAAATTAAAATATATCCATGTCAGAATAGATACGCATTCAAATTTCATTTAGGCAACTTGTCATACTTCCACTAGAGCCAAGGATGTTAAAAGGCATTGGTTACAGGCTTTTGCAGTAATGGGAACTCCAAAAGAAATTAAAACTGATAATGGGCCTGGATATACAGCCCAGGCCATTGACATCTTTTGCAAACAATGGAACGCTAAACATGTATTTAGCGTTCCCTATAATTCGACAGGGCAAGCCATCGTTGAATGAACTCACCGAACTTTGAAAAAACAATTAGATGTTTTAAAAGAAAAGGGGGAATTTATCCAACAAAATCGATTACATAAAGCACTATATGTTCTAAATTGGTTAAATCCTCGAGGAGACAATGCGGAAATTGCAGCAATCAAACATATGACTTCAATTACCAAGGGACAAGATCTTGACAACAAAATATGTAAACCATCGGTATTGGTTTTTAATCCCAATGTCAATTGGTGGGAAGGACCGTGCGAGCTAATGACCTGGGGCAGGGGATATGCTTGTATTTCTACAGGTGGACCTAAACCTCAGTGGATCCCGGCCAAGTGGGTGAAACCGTTTCTCCAGACCCCGCAGAAGAAGGAAAGAAGCGAGAACGAGTCAGACGGCGTCAAAGAACATTTATGAGAGGAGAATGAACGTGGACAGTTAAACATTAATGGACGCTAAGCGGATAAAGAAGCAGACAAGATGCACAAACAACACTTGTAACTGTCAACCGTGGGTATTAGTACAGTGTTGTGGGCGCGGTAATCAAAGGTGAATCCAGCAGAATGGTACTGAGCAGTGTTTTGCTTACTTAGACAAAACTAATCGATATTGAAGCCTGTGGGCTGTGATTGAGAGAGAATTGGGTTACAAAGTCACACAACCTGAAGGCGTTGGCCATATCCTTAGCCTAATTGAAAGCAAAAATCATATATCTCAGGTCATTGATTGGTACCAGGAAATACAGAGGCGCATTAGACATCAACCGGCACAACTTAGAGTAAT
Organism: Tauraco erythrolophus; assembly: GCF_009769465.1. Classification (NCBI taxonomy): domain Eukaryota; kingdom Metazoa; phylum Chordata; class Aves; order Musophagiformes; family Musophagidae; genus Tauraco; species Tauraco erythrolophus. The sequence goes on along the minus strand of NW_028238650.1, from coordinate 53,898 downwards.
TAGACAAGAATGTGCAATTGATATTCACGTACCATGCATGTGGGCCGTATACCCATCGGAGTGGGAAAATACTAAAAGAGAGAGAAATTGTATTTGGCAGCATAGACAAAAGGAAAAACAGTTGCGTAAGCAGCAAAAAGGATGAAGCATTTCAAATTGATACTAGCCATTGCGACGATACAGCTAATTATACTGCTGGTAGAATCCAAATACACACACCTAAAAATTAATCCGAGACAAAATATGTGGGTTACATAGGCCAATGCAACAGGACAAGAGTCTTTTTGTCTGTCCATGGCCACACCAAGCAATCCCTTTAGAACATGCTTAATTGGAGTCCCTTATCTTAAATTTGAGGAGTGGAAAGGATGGGTAAAAAATTAATCCATACTCAACAGTACGATAGTCAATCAAACGTGCACACAATGGTTCAATGTGTCTAACCAAAATAGGGCAAGTATATATCTGCAGCAAGCTAACTGCTCGTATAACACTGGCGTAGCTGCTGCTATGATTATTAAAGAAGTCAACGTTACATTACCTTGGGATACACAAGAATTAGACTTGTTGGGATCATTAAATGGTAGTTATTCATGCTTTATGTTAGGAGGGAAACATTACGCGCATCATGGTCAATATGGATGAGATAACTGGACAATGTGGACAAATATCATCTCACCAAGACAGGGATATGCATATACTGACAGCCAAGGGGACTATTGTTTAGGAGCTGTGGGAGCAGAACAAGCCCAGGGAATAACAACAGAAATATGGAACAATGATACTGCGAAGGCCTTGCCCACAGGAATATTCTTAATTTGTGGAGATAGAGCTTGGCAAGGTATCCCAAAAAATGCTATAGGAGGACCTTGTTATTTTGGTCGGTTAACACTGTTTAGCCCAACTAATTAGCCCTGTTAAACAGGACTGTATAGAATTATACTACCACCACCAGAACCAGAAATGCTAACACCTGAATGTGATGATAACGTACGATTTTGGAGTAAACCAGTAACAATTCTAGCTTCTATTCTAGTACCAGGAGGATCAGGTGCGAAGGCACTAAAAGAACTCCAAAGGTTAGCCTGTTGGACTGCAAAGCAACTTAACACAACGTCAGATATTATATCAGATTTGCTAACAGACACGGATAGCTTGAGACATACTCTATTACAAAATCGCGCAGCAATTGATTTTTTGCTTTTAGCTCAGGGGCATAGGTGTGAAGACTTTGAGGGAATGTGCTGTTTGAATATATCTGATCATTCGGAATCAATTAATAAAAAATTGCAACAATTACAAGCAAACATGCATAAAATCCAAATAAGCACTAGCGCTTGGGATGACATTTTTGGAAAATTTGGCCTTACCTTGCCCCAGTGGCTTAAACAATTATTGATACAAGGACTTACCATATTAATTATTATCCTCATCATCGTTGCTATCATTCCATGCCTAATTAAATGCTTTATCAAGACAATGACCTGAGCCATGGATCAAGTTTGGCTTTTAGAAAAACAAAAAGGGGGAGATGTAGGGATTTTTTACCTCAATGACAAAACATGAGCAGGACTCATGCTAAGTTAAGGTCTAGCTATTAGGCCTTGAAAGGGTTGGGAAAAGGACACGAGTGTCCAAACTTGCTGATGCAGCAACTACAAATTTTATATGTTAAGCAAAAACAGGATGCAGCTTGTCAGTATGTTAAGCAAAGATATGATGCAGCTTGCTAGCTTCAAGATGTAGGCAGCAACAATATATATCCAATCAGTTTATGAGCTATTTGCGTGCTGTTCGCGTGCACAGCGTATGATAACCAATCCGTAATGGCTTAACGCGTGATCAAGCTTTCTGATGAGTATATCTGTGTCATGGTTTGATGTGGAGGGGGGGGTGGTTCTGGTGGCAGGAGAGGGGTTTTGCTCCCTGCGACCTCCCTGGTTTTGGAACCGGGTTAGGCTTAGTTCTGGCCACCAGATCAGACTGCCATCCCCCTCGGGGTTGAGCCAATAGGGCGCCTCTGCGAATTGCCCTATTTAAGTCAGGACAAAGGAACCGGAAAAGGTGCTTCGCCCAGGATCGAGCAGAGAAGGGAGGAGGGCACTGCCCCCCCTCCCTGGCTCCCAGCCGAGCAGCTGCCTGCGTCGGGCCGGCGCCGCCCATGGAGAATGGCGGCGGCGGAGCCAGCTGGGGAACTCAGGGGCACCCCACTCCCAGGGTGCCCACTGGGCTGAGTTCACCTGGAGAGGACTGAGATCTGAGAGAAACAGCTGCATCGACAGCAGGTCAGTGAGGATGGAGCAGGAGGAGGTGTGCCGGAGCCGAGTTTCCCCTGCGGCTGATGGTGAGATAGCAGGCGGCCCCCCTGCAACCAGGATGGCCTCGGTGGAGCAGAGACCCACTCGCAGCCCGTGGGGAGAAGATGCCTGAGCCTGAGGATGGTCGTGTTGGGACGCACGACAAGGCAAAGAGGCATCTGGAGTCTGCGTGACGACCCACGCCGGAGCGAGTGGCTACAGCTCCCTAAGTACCCGAGACTGTGGTAAAGCCCACACCGGAGCAATCTGTGGGGAAGGATTGTTTCCAGTGGGCTGGACTCACGCTGGAGAAGTTTGTGGATTTTTCCTCGTGGGTAGGGGATCCATTGGAGCAGGGGAAAAGGGTGTAAGGACTCCTTCTCCTTTAAGAAAGAAGCAGCAGTAACAGCACGGAATGAACTGACCTGCACTCCCCCAGTCCCTGCCCCCTGTGCTGCTGGGGGGAGGAGGTAGAGCCGGGAGGAAAAGGAAATGGGGGGGAAGGTGTCGGTTTTAAGATCTGGTTTTGTTTCTTTCTGTCCTCTCGAGTAATCGTTTTTTTGTTTCCCTTTGTCCTTCTAAGCAATCATTAATAAACTGTTTTGCTTTGAGAAAAGCCCTGTCTGTTTTGCCCAGGACCATGGTTGGTGGGTGCTCCCTCTGTTCTTGTCTCAACCCTCAATCCCTTTGTTTGTTTTTTTTCTCTCCTCTCTACTTTACTGGAGAAGGAGAGACTGTGTGAGTTTTAGTTGCTGGATCAGCCTAAAACCACGACAATCTGTAAGTGCGTTTCGGGAAATAAACGGCGATCATGAGAGCATCATATTGGTGTCGTGTCATCCATCCTCGCATGGTTCCCGACACACGACCACCAGGAGGCGTGTCGAAGAGGAGCCTGAGGCAGATCCTGAGGAGGGGACTATGGAAATGATCTTCTGGGAGAGACTGCCCTTTTGGGGAGGGGGTTATGAGTATGTCTGTATAAATACAAGAAAACTGCTACGGCGGGTGTGCACGTCTGTGGTGGAGCGATCCCCCGTGCACCCAGCACTGCAATAAACATACTTACTTTACAACTTTCCAAGTTGTGGAGTCTATTTCCACACATCAGGTGGGCCGCACTTCAGTGACCCCTATGTAAAATGCTGAGTTCCAATGGTGACCCCTCAAGAGGCCAGCAAATCTCTTCCCCACAGGATGAGTGGAACCCCCACCACATAGGGGCGTATTGTGGAGACCTGTCCCTTGGGGCCCACCACCTGAATCAAGTTAACACTCTGGTATGATGTGGTAGTGCCTCCAATACCCAACAGGCCAGAGGCCACCAGTCGTACTGGCCATGGCGAAGGCCATTTTGCTGAGGAAATAACTGTGACATCTGTGTCAGTATCTATCATTCCCATCATTGTGATGGTATTAGGTTTGCCCTCAGCATTATGCACAGTACATGTTAGTTTAGGTCACTGTACTGTCACCAGTTGCACCCATAGTACCGCAGGACCTGTGCATCCAAACCCCCCAGTTCCCCTTGTTCTTTTTTCTATATTTAGGGATTGATCCTGGAAGGGTGTTATTTGGGCTATTCGGGCTCCTGCGGGTACAACAATAGGTGGAGAAGGAGTCCAAACCATAGCCTGAATTTGTCCTACAAAATCCGCATCTATTACTCCAGACAACACAAATAAACCCTGTACAGTTATACTTGACCGTCCCAGTAACAGTGCGCTTAATCCATGGCCCACAGGCCCTTTTGCGTTCACTGAGATCTTATGTACTGCAGAGTCTGTTATTGTTGTTTCACTGAGGGTGGCCAAATCCATTCCTGCGCTGCTGGTGGTTCGCACTCGGAGGTGGCTGTATTCACTTGGGGAATACGTCGGGGCACTTGTGTCTGCATGCGTCCGCGATTCGCGTTCTTCTTGAAGTTTCCCGGCAGCAATCTCCCTTCTTGACTAAATTTAGAACGACATTCTGCAACAAAGTGGCGTCCCTTCCTACATCTCGGGCAGACTGCCGGTCTTCTAGGGATTTTAGGGCAGTCCCACTTAAAGAGATCAGGCTGCCCGCACCTATAACAAATCTGATCCACCCTCATGGCTGCAAAGGCAGCTGCCATTGTTTCCATTTTGTGTTGGATTGTCCCCACCTTCTGACAAGCCTCCATCATTTCAATGATATTGGGATTTCTAAGGGGTTCTAACATGCGTTTGCAATCTGCGTTGGCATTTTCTACTGTTAATTTCATTAATAATGCCTCTCTTGCCACCTCATTCTCTACTTGCTTCTCTATGGCTTCCTTTAGTTTATCTATAAAAAGCATGTACGGTTCATTAGCTCCTTGTCGGATGGATGTAAAGGAATTCATGACTTTTCCCATATCAGGTGTTTTCAGCATAGCTTGGTATGCTAGCTGACGGGATTGGGCTAGAATAGCTGGTTTAAGGCGTGCTTGCAATTGAGGAGTATGTACAGGCGCTTCTCCCATTAACTGAGGGATGCCCGCATGTGGAGGAGTTCCTCTCCGAGACTGGCCATAATATTCTTTCGGGTATGGACAATCCCTGCTTGGGCCCCAGAGCGCAAGGTTACCAACTAGATTACTTTTGTCCTTCAAGTTAATACAATGGCCTTAAAAGGAAATGTAGACTGATAGCCTGCCAAGATGCACGCCTCCTGGATGCCTCTCCGATGACCGCAATGAGGAGACTGAAGGGATGAGCTTATTACCTGTTGTCTGCTAGCGCTGCCCTATCACTATAGCCCACGAGAGTGTGTTTACGCTAAGCAAGCCAATTGTAGTATGTAGTTGTGTCACGCCACATTCCGCTATATAACCTGTGTGTTGTTTGTAATAAACGGAGCATGATCTTCTAACCATATTGGTGTATGTTCATGACTCTGGGCCGTCCTCAGAAGGGATCCTGCAACACCCGCACCCCTCAGTAGGTCCCCCTCCTGTCTTTCATAGTTCTCCAGCATCTTTAGTTTGCAAGCAGAGCGCCAGTGAGATTCAAACATCACCTTTTGGGTGAGTGTGAATATGAGCGCTGCTATCTGTTTAATGTCGAAAGGAGTAAGTTCATAGTTAAACATTACCGATTGCAGCAACCCTTGGGTGTAAGGGGAAGTAAGACCATAATCCAATACACTTTTTCTTAACTCTTTCACTAGCCCAAACTCTAATCCCCTGTAATCAGCACACCCATCAGGAGTCCTGATGACCAGACAAGCAAGATGCTGCGCCAGGTCATGTTCTCCCTCCTTTTCCGCCTAGTCCTTGAGTTTTTGCCAGTGATGGTGGGGATCTGGACCCTCCGTCTCAATCAGCGGTATCACAGCTCCCAGTAAGTCTGTGGAGGAGGGAGTTGTAGAAGTAGAGGGAGTGAGCGGCACGGCAGGAGAGAGGGAGGAGGCGGGGGGAGTTGTAGAAGTAGAAGCAGGGATGGGGGATGGCAGAGGTAAATCGGGAGGTGGTGGTGGCAAGTTACACCTGTCCGCTGTAGCGCCTGCCATAGTAGGTGACACGGGATTTACCACTGCAGCTGGTGACACGGGATTGGTGGTGGCATTTGCGGCTGTGGCAGCATTTACGGCTGCTGCTGTGGCGTGGTCCACTTTAAGCTGTTGTAGCGAGTCCAAGACCAAACGGCAGGTTGTTAGTAAACCAGTCGCTGCCAAATCCCTGTGTGACGCGGCATCAAACAGCACTTGTCCCGCCTCTCGCCAAGGGTCAGTATTAAAAACTTCTGTTGAATCTTTAAATACCCCCTTCCCTTTAAGCCATGCGAGTAACAGACGCAAT
>NW_028238650.1:0-47299 GCF_009769465.1 Tauraco erythrolophus | reverse complement strand
GGGCTGCCCCATTGTGGAAGGACATTGCTGCTCGAGTAGAGAAGCTGGCTTTGAAAGTACGTCATGTAGATGCTCATGTACCCAAGAGTTGAGCCACTGAAGAACATCAAAACAATCAACAGGTGGATCAGCTTGCTAAGATTAAAGTGGCTCAGGTGGATCTGGACTGGCAACATAAAGGTGAAAAATTTCTAGCTCTTTGGGCCCATGATGCCTCAGGCCATCAAGGAAGGGATGCCACGTACAAATGGGCTTGTGATCGAGGGGTGGACTTAACTATGGACACTATTGCAGAGGTGATCCATGAATGTGAAACATGTGCTGCAATCAAGCAAGCCAAGCGGTTAAAACCTCTTTGGTATGGAGGGCATTGGTTGAAACATAAGTATGGAGAGGCTTGGCAAATTGATTATATCACACTTCCACAAACTCGCAGTGGCAAGCGTTACGTGCTCACAATGGTGGAAGCATGTCGCGAACTGCCACAAACTGAAGGTATCTTTTCGCAACGAGTCACAACCCAAGGGTCGTTGCGATCACCTCGTATATCACAATCAGAAGGCTATTCCAATTACGATGTATCTCAGTCGGAAGGTTCTTCTACCAGAGAGCTTGAGAGCACTGCTCTCTAAGGGCTCCTACCTCTCCAACATCCTGAAAAGAAATGCCCCACTCCCAGGAGGGAATGCCCCACCTTTAACCACCCACAGGTCACGTGGTTTCCGGCTTCCCAGCGTGACTCATAGCACCTGTTTTAACGAACCACAGGTGCTTTCTATTCAACCCGTACAGCAGCCAGAAAACTTCTCTGACAATTCCCCCTTTCTTTTTTTGAAAAAAACTAATTGCCTTAGGGGTTCTATCATTCTGATTCCAGGAGATTCAGTTTTTTGGAATAAAATGGCAAGATGGGCGTCGTCAAATTCCGATGATGCAGAAGGACGGGGAAGTCCGATGTGTACCTCAAGGGTATTTGATGTTGGGTGAAAACAGACGATAAATGAATTGAATTGTGTGATATTAATTGCTGAAAAACCCTGTCACTGCATACCATCATTGCTATGGTTGTCACATTATACTAATGCCATTATATTGACAATCATCCAGGTTAATGAAGAATGAACTTCGACAGAACCAGAAGCAACTTCCTCGAGATCGACATCTTCAACCTGCAGATGGCGGACATGGACTGTTGCCAGATACACCAACTATGAGCTCCAGATGTCACACGCAACAGAGACTACATCATCTGTTCTACCGACTGAGTGAATTCCACATCATCTTTCCTGCCCTGAGAGACTGCTACAACAGATGAAGCTCAGAGTTACGGACTGAATGAACTCAACACACATTTTGGAGGGACGACCCATGAACAAAGGGAATAGTATCATAGAATCATAGAATCATAGAATGGTTAGGGTTGGAAGGGACCTCAAAGATCATCTAGTTCCAACTCCCCTGCCATGGGCAGGGAAATCCTCCACTACACCAGGTTGCCCAAAGCCTCATCCAACCTGGCCTTGAACACCTCCAGGGATAGGGCATCCACAACTTCTCTGGGCAACCTGTTCCACTGCCTCACCACTCTCAGAGTGAAAAATTTCTTTCTTATATCTAACCCAAATCTGCCCTCTTTCAGTTTAAAGCCATTGCCCCTTGTCCTATCACTACATGGCCTTGTAAAAAGTCCCTCACCAGCTTTCCTGTAGGCCCCCTTTAGGTAATGGAAAGCTGCTATAAGATCACCTCGCAGCCTTCTCTTCTCCAGGCTGAACAGCCCCAACTCTTTCAGCCTATCTTCATAGCAGAGGTGCTCCAGCCCTCGAATCATCTTCGTGGCCCTCCTCTGGACTCGTTCCAGTAGCTCCATGTCCTTCTTGTGTTGGGGACTCCAGAGCTGAACACAGTATTCCAGGTGGGGTCTCACGAGAGCTGAGTAGAGGGGCAGAATCACTTCCCTCGACCTGCTGGCCACGCTCCTTTTGATACAGCCCAGGATACGTTTGGCTTTCTGGGCTGCCAGTGCACATTGCCGGGTCATGTTGAGCTTCTCATCCACCAGCACTCCCAAGCCCTTTTCCTCAGGGCTGCTCTCAATCCATTCTCCACCCAGCCTGTACTTGTGCTTGGGATTGCCCCGACCCATGTGCAGGACCTTGCACTTGGCCTTGTTGAACTTCATGAGGTTCTCACAGGCCCATCTCTCCAGCCTGTCAAGGTCCCTCTGGATGGCATCCCTTCCCTCCAGCGTGTCCACAACACCACACAACTTGGTGTCATCTGCAAACTTGCTGAGGGTTCACTCAATCCCACTGTCCATGTCTCCAACAAAGATGTTAAATAGCACTGGTCCCAGTACTGACCCCTGAGGAACACCACTCGTCACTGGCCTCCACGTGGACATTGAACCGTTGACCACAACTCTTTGAGAGCGACCATCCAGCCAATTCCTTATCCACCGAGTGGTCCATCCATCAAAACCACGTCTTTCCAGTTTAGAGATAAGGATGTTGTGTGGGACAGTATCAAATGCTTTGGATAAGTCCAGGTAGATGATATCAGTTGCTCTTCCCCTATCCATCAATGCTGTAACCTCATCATAGAAGGCCACCAAATTAGTCAGGCATGATTTGCCCTTAGTGAAGCCATGTTGGCTGCCACCAATCACCTCCTTGTTTTCTATGTGCCTTAGCATAGTCGCCAGGAGGATCTGCTCCATGATCTTGCCGGGCACAGAGGTGAGACTGACTGGCCTGTAGTTCCCTGGGTCTTCTTTTTTCCCCTTTTTAAAGATGGGGGCTAAGTTTTCCCTTTTCCAGTCATTGGGAACTTCACCAGATTGCCACGACTTCTCAAATATGATGGATAGTGGCTTAGCAACTTCATCTGCCAGTTCCCTCAGGACCCATGGACGCACCTCATCCGGTCCCATGGACTTGTCCACCTTCACGTTCTTTAGGTGGTCTCGAATCTGATCTTCTCCTACAGTGGGCGGTTCTTCATTCTCCCAGTCCCTGCCTTTGCCTTCCGTGACTTGGGCCATGGCGCTAGAGCTCTTGCCAGTGAAGACTGAGACAAAGAACTCATTGAGAACCTCAGCCTTCTCCATATCTTGGGTGGCCAGGTCCTCCATTTCCTTCCGGAGAGGGCCTACATCTTCCCTAGATCTCTTTTTATCACTGACATATCTATAGAAGCCTTTCTTGTTGCCCTTGATGTCCCTGGCCAGATTTAACTCTATCAGGGCTTTGGCTTTCCTAACCTGATCTCTGGTTAGTCGGACAATTTCTCTGTATTCTTCCCAGGCTACCTGTCCTTGCTTCCACCCCCTATAGGCTTTCTTTTTGTGCCCGAGTTGGTCCAGGAGCTCCTTATTCATCCATGCAGGCCTCCTGGTGTTCCTACCTGACTTTCTCTTTGTTGGGATGCACCGCTCCTGAGCCTGGAGGAGGTGATCCTTGAATATTAACCAGCTTTCTTGGGCCCCTCTTCCCTCCAGGGCCTCATCCCATTGTACTCTAGCGAGGAGATCCTTGAAGAGGCCAAAGTCTGCTTTCCTGAAACCCAGGGTAATGAGCCTGCTATGCACCCTCCTTGCTTCTCTAAGTATCTTGAATTCCACCATTTCATGATCGCTGCAGCCAAGGCTGTCCTTGAGCGTCACGTTCCCCACCAGCCCTTCATTGCTAGTGAGAACAAGGTCCAGCGTAGCACCTCTCCTCGTTGGTTCCTCTGCCACTTGGAGAAGGAAGTTATCATCCATGCATTCCAGGAACCTCCTGGATTGCCTATGCTCTGCTGTGTTGCCCTTCCAACAGATATCAGGGTGGTTGAAGTCCCCCATGAGGACCAGGGCTCGTGAACATGAGGCAGCTCCTATCTGTCTGTAGAGGGCCTCATCCACCCAGTCCTCCTGATCAGGTGGCCTGTAGCAGACCCCTACTACTACGTCCCCTGTCCCTGCTCTGCCTTTAATCCTAACCCATAAGCTCTCAGTCGGGACCTCATTCAGCCCCAGGTGCTGCTCCATGCACTCTAGCTGGTCCTTGACATAGAGGGCAACCCCTCCTCCTCTTGTCCCCTGCCTATCCTTCCTAAAGAGCCTGTACCCTTCTATTCTGACACTCCAGTCATAGGAGTCATCCCACCACGTCTCCGTGATGCCAATAAGATCATATCCCAACAGGTGCGCACACACTTCTAGCTCCTCTTGCTTATTCCCCATGCTGCGCACATTGGAATAAAAGCATTTAAGTTGAGCCCCAGATGAATCTGACTTCCTGGCTGGAGCAGCTGGAATTCCCTGTAACCAGCTGGAATTCCCTGTAACCAGCAGGAATAGGGAAGTGATCCTGCCCCTGTACTCGGCACTGGTGAGGCCGCACCTGGAATATTGTGTCCAGTTTTGGGCCCCTCGCTTTAAGAGAGATATTGAGCTCCTGGAGCGAGTCCAAAGAAGGGCGACTAAACTGGTCAAGGGGCTGGAAAATAAAACTTATGAGGAGTGGCTAAGGGAGTTGGGGCTGTTTAGCCTGGAGAAGAGGAGGCTGAGGGGAGACCTGATTACAGCCTACAAATACTTGAGAAGGGATGGTGAGGAGGTAGGGGAAGGGCTCTTTACATTAGTGATGGGTGATAGAACAAGAGGAAATGGGTATAAGCTTAGTCAGGGCAGATTCAGGTTGGATGTTAGGAAGTATTTCTTCTCTGAAAGGGTTGTCAGCCACTGGAATAGGCTGCCCAGGGAGGTGGTTGAGTCCCCATCCCTGGATGTGTTTAAGAATAGGGTGGATGATCTACTTAGCAATATGGTTTAATGGGGATTAGGGACGGTTGGACTGGATGATCTCTAAGGTCTTTTCCAACCTAGAAATCTATGAAATCTATGAAATCCCTTCTTCTGTTCTACAGGTACTTCCAGCATATCTTTATCATTCTTGATATTCCCCCCCTCCCCCTTCAAATCTAGTTTAAAGCCCTGTCAGTGAGCCCTGCTAGCTTTTGCGCTAAGACCCTCGTTCCCCTCTGAGAAAGGCAAGTCCCATCCGGTGCCATTAGACCTGGTTCAGTGAAAGCCTCCCCAATATATTTATGTATGTAAGGTTTGAACATGATGTGCATGGTATGGAATAAGGGGTGGATACTGTCCTGGTTTCAGCTGGGACAGAGTTAGCTCTTCTTTTTAGCAGCTAGAAGAGTTCCGTGTTTTGGTTTTATTCAGAGGCTCGCTCTGAAAAGAATGTTGACAGCGCACTGATGTTTGTAGTTGGCACTGAGGTCTCAAGGACTTTTCAGCTTGCCGTGTTCTTGCCGGTGTGCAGGAGCACAACAGGATAGGGGAGAGCATGGCCGGGACAGGGAGTCCACGACTCTCCTTATGATTTGTACTTGAACTTAAGATTGAGGGCCAAACTGGCCAATTAGTATTCCATATCATGCAGCGTCATGCCCAGTATAAAAGTGAGGGTCAGCCGGAAAGAAGGGCTTTTGCCCTTCCGGGACTCTCGCTTTTAGACTCTTGGGGTGCTTTCTCTATCTCTCGCTCTCTGTTTCGGGGCCTCGCATTTGTCCGGGATTGCAGCTTCGGGACGAGACGGGCTTTGGATAAGAGGGGGTGGTGAGAATCTACACTGTGTATTACTCATCTGTATTAAATTGTTCTTATCTCAACCCACGGGTTTCCTGTTTTCTTCTTTAATTCTCTCCCTCATCCCTGGGGTGGGGGAGGGTGAGTGAGTGACTGTGTAGGGTTTTGCGGGAGAATGAGGACACCCGACACGATCAATGTGATCAAACAAGTGAACCTATCTTTATTTACATTCAGCGTGTTTTATAACCTTGCAAGCAAATAGCCCGCCTCTTAGTGTGATTGGTTGTACTGAAGGAAGCAGCGTCACTATAGTGTCCATTTTCCGTTCCACATCCGGGGGTTGTCCACGTCTCTGCAGCTCTTCCGCATTCCAGCATACGTCATCAAGAAAGGCTGGATTGTTCACCTGTCCATTAACCCTTAGATGTCCTCCGACACATCCCCCTTCTTGTTTTTGAACAATCCAGACTTATTTTACAACCCATTCAGTCATTTTCGTGAGCAAGTGTAACAGACAAAAGTTATTAAGAGAAACATTGTCTTAGCTACTAAAACTAATAGAAGGCTTTCCACTCTGGTGGAAATGTCGAAGCCTGAATTCTACTCTGGAATACACTAGTCATCACAACCATGCTCTTTGCCTATTCCGGGTGTGCATATAAATCTTCCCTTATATGTGAAAGAAAAGAAAGAAAAAAAAATACCTTGCCAAACTCTATCATAACCTTACAGAAACACTTACTGACAAATCTTTTTGGTGCAGCCTTGCAGAAGCAGTTGCTAACATTTCTTTTTGGTACAGCCTTGCAGAAGCAGTTACTAGCATATTGTTTCCCTCTCTGGGAGCCTTACTATTTCAACTATGCCCAAGATTCCGCTGAGCAGGAGGGTGTCAATCAGCAGGGTCATTGCGGAGAAGGGAGGCAGGCACTGCACCTTCAGGGCGTCCCCTGATTATCCACACAGTGTGCTCTGCAGCCTCCTTCCGCTCCGCTCTGAGCCATCCCTTTTACACCCTCAGCAGAGTCTATGACAAAGGTACTGACACGGCGTTGCTGCACGCGTGGCCAGTGCGTGCAACAAGGCTGCCCAGTCTGTGCTCTGCTGGCTAACAGCGGTTTTTGTGAATTGCAACATGTTGCTCAATAACAATCCTCCTCGCTTCCTTTTTCAAAGTTACGTGCTCACAACTAAATCCAGTTTGTAATTCTTTGTCATTAATTTGGTATCAGTCAATTCTTTTCCTTTCAGTAGCTACGGGTGGAATCCATACACATTCCGATCGGAAAAACACACAAAGCATATATACAAGCAACTTTCACACACATAGAATGCCAAACAATTAAAAACATAAGAACAGTTTATATATCAATATGAAATCTTCTATTACGAATCTTGTGAGCCATTCTCCTTATCTGGCATCTCTGTCATCTCTGCTTGTTCTGTAAAATCTTGGATCTCCCTGTCTCTATCTGTAGTTTCAGAAGTTCTAGCTGGTCTTACATTTCCTGTCGGTAACAAATGATTTGCTTCGGGTATATATGGCTTTACCCACTTCGCCGGAACCCACAGCGGTCCATTTCCAGTAAGTAAACACATATATCCCCTGCCTGTTACTTTTAATTCTACTGGTCCTTCCCATTTCCCTGTTTTTAAATCTTTATAGATTACTAGGCCTTGTGTTTTTTCTTTCCAGAATGAGCTCATTCCTTTACTGTGTACCAGCATAGGCGGCTCATCACTGTTTCCTGCCAGCCGTAAAAAGTCCAGGACATACAACGCTTTCATTAATCAATCGCCGGGCAGCCAGCCCTGAGTTCCCCCTTTTTGTTTTAACAACATGGTTTTTAAAGTGTGGTGGGAGCGCTCAACAATGGCTTGACCAGTGGGGGAATGAGGTATCCCAGTGCGGTGAGTGATACCCCAGCGATTGCAAAAACGAGCAAAGCGAAGTGAAGCATAAGCGGGTCCGTTATCTGTCTTAATTTCATGCGGAACCCCTAGAACTGCAAAGCAAGCATATAAATGTCGTTCAACATGTCGCGTGGTCTCTCCAGTTTGTGCTGTTGCCCAAATTGCCATAGAATAGGTGTCTATACAGACATGCACGTATTTCCAGCGTCCAAACTCTGTTACATGAGTGACATCCATCTGCCATAGCTGGAGCGCATGCAGTCCTCGTGGATTGATACCTTGACCAAGACCAAAACCTAGTTTCTGACAGGAAGCACAGGACTTTACTATGCCTTGTGCATCTGCTAAAGGGATACGAAATTGTCTCTGGAGCACCTTGGCTGACTGGTGGAAAAAGTCATGAGATATACGAGCCTGCTGGAAGGCATCTATAGGTGGTCCCGTCCATGCAGGTGCCACTAATTGATCAGCACGGTTATTGCCAATTGCTAAGCCCTGTTGAGTTAGATGACTACGTATATGCGTGATAAAACATGGAACAGAGCGCATATTTAGTAAGTGTAACAGCTGACCTAGCAACTTGCTTAAGACTGGGTTAGATATTGCCTTTATCATAGCCCGTTCTAATCGACGTACTATACCTACCACATATAATTGTTGCAGCTAAAGTGTTAACAGTAAGGAATGTGTATCAGCGAATATAAAAAGAGCACTGTCCTTGAGATAAGAAGGTAGGTTGAAGCTGTGAAAAACACACTGTCCCTGGGAAAAACAAGAAGGATGAAACTATGAAAAACAAGATTCTGAGCAAAACATACTAACTGCAAAAATAGTAAAATATTGTAACAAACGTAGAAATCTCTATCCAATCACAGTGTGTATCATACTCGTGCTTGTCGCGTGAACAGTAGTGCTAGACCAATTAGCTTGCTAAGTACAGCGCATGAAAGCGTGCACAGAACCGAGCTATGCTATAAAAAGAGCAGTGTCACAGAATAAAGCTGAAGCCTTTTTACTCATCATATTGATGCGTCTTGCTTCCCCGTCTTCGGCCGCAACATCTGGTGACCCCGACGTGATCAAGAGGGTTTTCAACGACCACAACGCGGACGAGAGAGAGGACGGCCATCCCGGCGCCCGAGAGAGGCGGATAGCCCGAGAGAGGCGGATAGCCCGAGAGGCGGATCGTCCGAGAGAGGCGGAATCGTAGCGCTACGGACTGACCGGTGAGTCAGGCAGACCGAGGTCTGGTTCGGGATGGGAATGCTGCAATGACAGCCTGGGAACGAGATGATGGAACGGGACGTTGCATTGTCGTTGTTGAAAAGCTTCTTAGAGGAGCGTGGACTAAAACTTGGAAAAAGATATTGGCCCCTGATTGCAGGGGGGTATGCAAAAGAAGTAAGCGACTGAAAAACAAAAAAAAAAAAAACAAAAAAAAAAACAAACAAAAAAAAAAAACAAAAAAAAAAAAAAAAAAACAAAACAAAAAAAAAAACACAAAAAGCGACAACTGCCTCAACAGGAGGAGGTAAGCAACTGGGACAAAGTGCTAGAGAAACCAGCACTACTAACAGTTCTAACTTGATAAAACTCCCAGTACTCCTGGTTTGGGTATCAGCCCATGTACCGGAGGCAAGCTCTTCAAATATATACCTGACAAGGACTTGGGACACTATAGACGTTAAACTTTGGCGTGCAGCCACCTGTGGGGATGCTGCTGGCCTGGAAAAGTCATCATCGAATCTTTTGATCCAGGGCCCCGAACGAAAGACAGACTTATTTCTTTCCCCCTCTTCCAACGAAGTCGGTACACCGGCACCCCCGCGCCGCGCCGCCCACCGCGCCCGGCGGCGCCCCGGGAACGCCGCTGCTGCTGCCGGCCGGGGCCGCAAGCGGCGTTTGCCTCGGCGCTGCCGCTCGTGTGCAGGAACGAACCGCGGCTGGAAAGGACGGAGACGCGCTGCGGGCCCCGCTGCGCCGGTTCGTTCGCGGCTGATGGTCCCCTCGGCGGGAGGGGGCGGCGGCGGTTACGGAGCGCGAGCGGCCGGAGCTGCGGCAACAACAACAAGAGCAACAACAACAACAACAACAGCGACAACAACAAGGGGGGGGCGGCACAGGGCTGCTGGGTCGTCATCGCCACCCCGCCCGGCTGAGGCGAGGGAGGGCTGACCCCCCCCCTCCCCCCCCCCCCCGCCCGGCCGCTGCCTGTGGCCCAGGTTGTACCGCGAGACAGCACATCGTACCTTGGATCGTCTCGATCGGCATCGCGGGAAATAACTAATCCTCTTTTGTTCCAGCAATTTCAACAGTTAATATCAGTGTTGCAAAACCGTAAACATGCACATTCCATTGTACATCTGCGAGCGCACACCACGCTTCCAGGGCCTATAGCAGAAGGGAACAGGCGAGCTGAGCCTCTCACGAGTGCAGCTCCTGTACCAAACTCGCTCATGCAGGCGAACATCTTGCATGACTTCTACCATCAGGATACTGACGCTATTAAGTGGCAATTTGGTTTAACATAGCTGTTAAAATATGATCATGCCACCAGTGAATGGTGTTAATCTTCGTGGTTTACGCTCGCAGGAACTTTGGCATACACTTCTTATCAGACATATGTATTTTTGTCATCATAAAGTATTGAGCATGTTGCTGGTATTTCTTACAATCCTACTGGGCAACCGATCATAGAATATACACATGGTACTTTGGAGAATATGCTTTTGAAACAAGAAAGAGGAATGATGGGGAAATCTCCCAATGAAACAATAGCTAAAGTGTTATAGGTGTTAAATCTCTTAAATCGAGAGCTAAATATTTTAAGATGAATAAATGTCACTCATGTCAAAATTAGGCACAGGCAGGGTTACAGCAAGTGGCTTTCCAACAGCTGACTGAATTGGCTACGAGAGCATTAAGATGTGTCCCTGATTTTTGGGACAGGGGAGGCTTCCTTTGCTTCCATTCGGCAGGGAGCACAGGAACCTTATGAGCATTTCTTTGATCAGCTACAAATGGCAGTTCAGAGATAAACAGAAAATCCGGCTACTGCAGATGTGTTGGTATTCCAGCTAGCCATTGAAAATGCTAACACAGACTGTCAATAAGCTCTTGATCTTATCAGAAATCGGGCAAAAACGATTGCAGATTTAGTAAAGGCGTGTCACAATGTAGGCTCGGAACACTATAAAGCAAAATTTTGGGAACCAGCTAAAATCATTGCAGCTTCAATATTTACACCAGGAGTTGGAGTGGCACAGGTGTTAACTACACTGAATAAGTTGGGTTGTTAGCTTGCAAAACAAACTAATGCTACAGCTTCTGCTTTATCAATGCTCTTAATTGACAGGATGGTTAAAATCTTTAATAAAGCAGACATTATATTGCTAGTAGTTCTTTTATGCATAGTAATAATCACCCCCTGCCTATTGTCACGCTCCCAGCAGACGGTACAGAGTACGGTTAATCAAGTAATGATCACAGAAAAACAAAAAAGGGGGGAGTTGTTGTGGCATCATACACACAGCTACAGTTGAGGTTTGACCTTGATGATTTAAGCCTGTGCTCTTTTCTGAAGTTGGGAAACACCGATAAAGAGGATGAGAAAGAAAAGGGAGTGTGAACAGCTGGTGCAGGGAGTGTGAGAAGTTGACATGAGGAGTTTGGGAAGTTGATATAGAGTGTGTGAGAAAATGATGTTTAGTTTAGCAAGTAAAAAATAGCTCCTTTTTAGGCATAGCCAATAGTAAAATTAAAATAGGTGCGTGCACTATTGTTTGTAATCAATCACAGTTGGGTGAGGGCCGCATGGACACATCGTGGCCAGAGTAATAATCTATAAAAGCTGCGTGTATAACAACAATAAAGGTCACTCTGCTATCACAAAAAAAAATTTTGGACACAGACAGTCACAGCTGCACAGCCTCCTTTAACAGTAATCATTAATGGGGAGGCTTTTCTGGCCTAGTTGACACAGGGGCTGATGTATCTATAGTGAAAAATCCTGACTGGCCGCCCTC
This sequence comes from Tauraco erythrolophus, assembly GCF_009769465.1. Lineage (NCBI taxonomy): Eukaryota > Metazoa > Chordata > Aves > Musophagiformes > Musophagidae > Tauraco > Tauraco erythrolophus. Next base: position 35,770 of record NW_028238650.1, on the reverse strand, counting down.
TCGGCCTCTGATACAAGCCCTGGCAGCTGTGATCGGAGTAGGTGGAACACAGATCCCACAGCAGAGTGCACAGACCTTGTTAGTAGTAGGCCCAGGTAACAAACAAGCTGTTTTGAAACCATATGTTTTTGATGTCCCATGTACATTATGAGGTCGGGATTTGTTGAATCAGTGGAATGTGAGGCTAACCTCAAATTTTTAGCACGTCACTGATGTCCAGCCCTGACCCAAGCTGGCAAGCCGGTCTGAGTTGATCAGTGGCCACTAAAAGGTGAGTGACTGGACTGAACTCAAAAATTAGTCAATGAACAGCTCAAATTAGGACATATAATTCCCTCCAATATTTGTTATCCCAAAGAAATCAGGAAAATGGAGATTTATGTTAAAAGATTTAAGAGCTATTAATACAATCATTTCACCAATGGGTGCATTACAACCGGGTGTACCAAATCCTACTATGATTCCAGAATGTTAGCATTTGATGGCAATTGATTTAAAAGATTGGGTTATTTCACCTTTTTACTTTTTTATTTATTTGCACCCTAACGATTGTCCTAGATTTGCCTTTTCAATTCCAGTGCTTAACAATGAACGACCCACGCAACAATATCATTGTATTGTACTGCCTCAAGGAATGATGAATAGTCCTACAGTTTGTCAATTGGTAGTAGATGATGCTCTCTGTCAGGTCAGACAGTAAATCAAGCTTAGCAAATTGTACGTGCCTACCCTGACCGTCAACATATTGTGCCTTCAAATACTCCAGCAGGAGTAAATCCAACAGGTATATGTGCCAATGAATTATGGCAAACTGATATTACTTATATTCAATTGTCTAATCGATCTAAATATGTGCATGTAACTGTTGATATGTTTTCTGCCTTTGTTATTGTTACTGCTCACACTGAAGAAAACCATGGAAGTACCAAAGAAAATCGGGTCAGACAGTGATCCGGTATGGTGCCTTTTTACAGGATTGGGGAGTGACTCACACTACCAGTATCCCTCATTCACCTATGGGACAAGCTGTTATTGAACAAACTCATTTAACGTTAAAACAAATGTTTGATAAACAAAAAGGGGCAGTCTTCCGTATATTTCCCCGCAAGAATCCTTGGACAAAGCCACATATGTTTTAAATTTTCTTAATTTGTCTGCTTCTAGGCAACATACTATGGCTGTGGATCACAATTTTAAACCCAGTGCCATTTTTGCAGAAAAATCAACAGCATGTTATAAGAAGCTGGACTCAACTCATGGGATGGCCCTGCGCCTCTGCTTACATGGGGAAGAGGGTATGTTTGTGTTCTTCCCACAGGTCCATACTGGTTACCAGCAAGAAACGTAAAGCCAACCAGGACTTTTGAAACTACAAATAGAGAAGGGGAGATCCAAGAATTAGCAGAGCAAGCAGAGATCACAGAAACACCGAATGAAGAGAATGGTTCAAATGGACAGACTTGTAATAGAAGATTTCATGTTAATATATCAACTGTTCTTATGTTTCTCATTGTTAGGTATAGTATGTGTGTGAAAGTTGCTTGTATATATGCTTTGTGTCTTTTCTCCGATCGGAAAGTGTATGGATTCCACCCGTAGCTACTGTAAGGAAAAGAATTAACTGGTACCAAATTAATGACAAAGAATTACTAACTGGACTTAGTTGTAAGCACGTAACTTTGAAAAGAGAAGCTAGGAGGATTGTTATTGAACAACATGTTGCGATTCGCAAAAACCGCTGTTAGCCGGCAGAGCACATACTGGGCAGCCTTGTTGCACGCACTGGCCACGCGTGCGGCAACGCCGTGTCAGTACCTTTGTCGTAGACTCTGCTAAGGGTGAAAAGAGATGGCTCAGAGCGGAGCTGAGGGAGGCTGCAGAGCACACTGTGTGGATAAACAGGGGACGCCCTGAAGGTGCCGTGCCTGCCTCCCTTCTCCACAACGACCCTGCCGATTCACACCCTCCTGCTCAGCGAAATCTTGGGTATAGTGGAAACAGTAAGGCCCTCGGAAAGGGAAGTAGTATACTAGAAACTGCTTTTGCAAGGCTATACCAAAACAATATGCTAGTAACTGAAATTGCCGGTCTCCTACACAGAGTTTTATTCGTGCAAGAAAAAAAAAAAAAAAAAGGGCAACGCTGTCACTGATCGATCACACAAATTTTTTCACCAATCTGCTCGACCTCTTCAGAAAGAGTTTGCACTGTCGCGAGCACAAGCCCGTGCCATCGTCGCTGCAAGGCACCAACCCTCGAGGATTGCAACCAAGAGGAGTGTGGCAAACTGATGTAACTGAGTTTCCCACCTTTGGTCCACTGCGCCATATCCACGTCACCGTGGACACTTGCAGCAGAGCTGTATGGGCGACACCAGCGCCTTCTACCGCCTTCCGATGTGTGAAACAACATTGGCTTTCAGCATTTGCTGCCCTTGGCTTACCACAAGTCATCAAAACAGACAATGCTCCTGCATACGCAGGAACAGCATGTGCTGCATTTTTAGCAGATTGGGGAATTGAACATAGAAAAGGTGTTCCGTACAACAGTACGGGTCAGGCTATTGTTGAACAGTGCCATCAAGATGTAAAGCGACTCGCTGCCATTTTGAAAAAAGAGGGGGAGATGTCCCCCAACGCGCGAACTGAAAGGCGAAGGCAATCCAGGAGTTCCCAAAGACTCGGACCTTTCTGCAGAAGAATAGAAGAAGTGCTAAATCTTCCAAAGAACATATTAGACGACTCTGATCCAGACGAGATAGATTTTGCCTTTATCCGTAGTCTGATACGCACGCGCAAAGCTGCAAAATTATACCCGCTAACACACTGCAGGTGTAGATGTAGGAATTTAGAAATTATAACTATAGAGTGCGGAGGTTGTAGTCGCATATGTCATGAATCGCAACGTGACGCAGTGCAAGGCTGTGCAGATTGTAGACGCGCTTTAGATATTAACCCATACCAGGCGCTCGCTGCTTGGCTTAAAATAGAGAACGCTTCACGACAAAGGTTAACTGCGTTGTTTGAAAGTGCAGAAGAAGCTATATTAGCACACGCAGCCTTTAGGTTACAAAAACTACTGACTGTTGTAGAAGTAGCACAAAAAACACAAGTGTTGGGTACCAGATATCAGAAGCAGTGTAGACATCATGACAGGGATGGAGGAGTTTATTGGTAAGACAATACCTATAGTAACAGGAATCTTAGTGTGGTGCCAAATGACCTACGGAATCAACTCCATCAGCCCGAGAGACAACATATGGGTAACCATTGCTAACAAAACAAACCAGTCATCAATCTGCCTAGCCCTGGGTGGTATTGGAAACCCATTCCGTACCTGTCTCATAGGAGTACCAACATGGAAAGTGGCAGCCTTTAGAGGGCTAGTAAACACCACTAACCTAACATATAGCAACTTCAATACCACAACGATCTATAGAGCGACCCCTCAACAGTATGACGGAGCAGTACAATGCCGGCTTATTCATGCACTTAATGCTTCCCTCCAGTCTGATCCAGAAGAATTAGACCTGCTTGGTAGTATGCATGCAAACACTACCGCTGGGAAAATAGGAGGATGGTTTTCATTTTTGCCGTTAGACCCAAACAGCTCAAATAAAACCAGGAAACTATGGGCAACCTTAGATTCTAATCTTGACAGCGCATTGATACTTCGATTTCTATACTCGAGCTGCAATGGCAGCAACATTACTGAACCTCGAAGGTTGCCCGAAAGAATTTTCTTAATTTGTAGAGACAGGGCATGGAATGGCATTCCAAAACAACCAGAAGGAGGTCCTTGTTATTTAGGCCAGCTAGCCTTATTCCATCCCAATATATCCCTATTAAGAGAATGAAGTGAAAATCACACCAGAAGAAAAGGAAGCCTACATGATCTAGACTGTAGCAGTGTAGGCAATCCCACATTTTGGAGTGAATTTGGACGAGTAGCTGCCTCCACACTTTTCCCAGGGTTAGCAGCAGCAAAAGCGCTCACCTTAGCAAAACAACTAGGTTGCTGGGCTCGTGACGAGATAAACTTAACATCCAGCATTCTAGATGAATTAACGAAAGATGTAGAAAGTGTCAATCATGCAGTATTGCAAAACAGAGCAGCGATTGACTATTTGCTTTTAGCCCATGGGCATGGTTATGAAGAGATCGAAGGAATGTGTTGTATGAATTTAACAGGTCCAGGAGAGTCAGTGCATAGAAAACTTAAACAACTAAAGGACAAACTACATGCCTTGAAAGAGGTAGATGGCATCGATGGATGGTTGGCTTCCTGGGGAATAGATGGTTGGGTGAGAGATCTCATCAAAACGTGCTTGGGGCCTCTTTTGTTGTTAGGCTTTCTCTTGCTTTTTGGACCATGCTTAATGCAATGTGTGACCCAACGCTTGTCAGCTATAGCGCACGCCGTTTTTGAAAAAAGAGGGGGAGATGTTGCAGCTAAAGTGTTAACAGTAAGGAATGTGTATCAGCGAATATAAAAAGAGCACTGTCCTTGAGATAAGAAGGTAGGTTGAAGCTGTGAAAAACACACTGTCCCTGGGAAAAACAAGAAGGATGAAACTATGAAAAACAAGATTCTGAGCAAAACATACTAACTGCAAAAATAGTAAAATATTGTAACAAACGTAGAAATCTCTATCCAATCACAGTGTGTATCATACTCGTGCTTGTCGCGTGAACAGTAGTGCTAGACCAATTAACTTGCTAAGTACAGCGCATGAAAGCGTGCACAGAACCGAGCTATGCTATAAAAAGAGCAGTGTCACAGAATAAAGCTGAAGCCTTTTTACTCATCATATTGATGCGTCTTGCTTCCCCGTCTTCGGCCGCAACATATAATGAATCTGAAACAATATTGATAGGTTGTTGAGTCCAATTTGAAAATGTCCATACTACTGCTTGCAGTTTGAGAGTCTGTAATGAGTCCTTCGGGCCTCCTTCGATGACATGTTCCTCCCAGGCACCTGATAAAGATTGCCATGTACTAACAGCCTTTTTTGATTTCCGTCCTGCATCAGTGAATATTGTAAGTCCTTCTACAGGAACCTCCGACAATTGTGGAGTTGAAACAAAATCTTGGTCAGTTAAAAATGTTAACATTTTATGAGCAGGAAATTGATTACATAGTTGACCTGAAAATTCACATAGTGCCGTCTGTAATTCTAAAGAGTGTCGCAAATTCCATTCCAGCCAGACAGATGCGATTGGCAATACTATTATTTCTGGATCTTTCCCTGCTATTTCTAATAGACGCGTCCGTCCCTTCATTATCAGAAGGGCAAACAATTCTATTCTTGTTGTGACAGTTTTGTGCGGTTGCATGGGTAGGAAAACCCATTCCAAAATTGATAAAGGGTCCTTTTTTGATTTGTCCCATTGCATAAAAAGAGCAAATGGATACTTTCTCTTTTGACCAGAATTGACAACTACTAATGTTATTGGTTCGTCCTTGACGAACCTTGATCCATATTGAGAAGTTAATTTCGCTGAAATTGTTTGAAAAGCTATTTTTTGGGTTGGTCCAATTTCTCTAGATTCATTTGCATGGCAGCTTGTCCCCAATAACTGAATTAGAGGACTTAGGTCATCATTTGTAATTCCACAAATATTACGTATCCACTGAATTTCACTGACCAGCTTTTGTGCATCCGACAACGTTTTAATGTTTGTTTTCAGTTCAATCTTTTGTGGTCTTATCTGAGATTCAGTGATAATCCATCCCAGATAATGCCACGGTGCCTTTTCTTGGACTTTCTCCGGAGCAATTTTTAGTCCCTTTCCTTCCAGCTGTGTAATAAGTTCAGGTATAAGCGTTTTGGCTTCAAGTTCTTCCCCAGCAATTAATATATCATCCATATAATGATATATTAAGTACTGTGGGTATCTCTTCCGAATTGGATCTAAGGCCCATGCAACGAACATCTGGCATATTGCAGGTGAATTTTTCATGCCTTGCGGCAACACAACCCAATGATATCTTTTTGCCGGCTCGGCTCTATTTACAGCAGGTACCGTAAACGCAAAACGTTCCGCATCATCTGGATGTAATGGTATTGTGAAAAAACAATCTTTTAAGTCAATTACTAACAACTTCCACTTTTCTGGGATCATTGATGGGGACGGTAAACCTGGTTGTAAGGTTCCCATGTCCCCCATAATTGCATTGACTGCACGTAGATCATGCAACAATCTCCATTTTCCGCTCTTTTTTGGTATTATGAAAATTGGGGTGTTCCAGGGACTTGTTGATGGCACAATATGGCCTGCACATAACTGTTCGTATACTAATTCCTGAACTTTGAGCAGCTTTTCTTGGGAGAGCGGCCACTGATCAATCCACACTGGGTCGTTCGTTTTCCAATGCAATTTGAGGACAGGCTGCTCCCCAGTGGCCGCAGCTAAAAAGGCCGGGTCACGATCTGTGCTTTCATCTGGCTCAACAAGTCTCTACCAACCAATGTGATTGATGTATTCATGACATATGGCTTAGTAGACACCTGCGCACCATCTGGAAAAATGAATGAAATCACATATTGGCTGATTCTGGTGGATTGAGTTCCCCCAATACCAAATACTCCTAATTGTGATTCAAGGGTCGGCCAATGGGCCGGCCAATTGTGTGCAGCTATGATTGTGACATCAGCACCTGGATCAATTAACATCTTCCTTGTTATTTTAACACCGTCTGGCCCTAACATTGTTACCATCATTTCAGGTTTCGTCCTTTTCAAATCCAAAGCAAAATATACCTCTGGTTGCCCAGTGGAGCCAAATCCTCCTTCTCCTCGTTCAACATCATCAGATAAAGGCACGCAGCTACGGAAAGGCACTAATTGAGCAATTTTACTGCCCTTTGGAATAAAAACAGGTGGAGTTAACGTGTAAACCATGATCTTAATAATCCCTGTGTAGTCTGCATCAATAACTCCTGGTAGAACAAAAATGCCTTGACGTGATGTAGATGAACGACCAACTAGTAAAGCTGATAACCCCTCCCCTAGTGGTCCCTTTATGTTTGTGTCTATTACTACTACCTTGTCAGATACGAGTGTTGAATCTACTGCGGTTTCCACATCCACTCCGGCACTTCCTGCGGTGGCGGCACGGAGGGAACAAATTCCTGAGTTTGGCTCTGGCTTAAATTCAGACTTGATAATGGTGTTGCCCCCTGATTTACTATCATCGCGCGCGGGGCTGGCGCGCTCGGTTTCCAGTTTCCCTGCACCTGGCACTCGTAGGTATTATGATTATCCATTTTGCAATTTTTGCACCATTTCCTGCTACCCCGTTGCTGCTGTTGTTGTGGCTGTTTACATTGGTTTCTGTAGTGGCCTAATTTCCCACAATTGAAGCATTTCTTTTGCTTGGATCCTCCCCCTTTTTTCTCTAACAGAGGACGAACAGCACCATATACTGCAGCAGCAACTAGAGATGCAGGGCCAGTGGTGCGTTCTATAACTTCTAACATATCTGCCACTTGGGCATCTCTAGGTAATGTGCTTATGACCCTTTTTGCTTTATCATTGGCATTCTCAAAGGCAAACATTTTAAAGACTTGTTCCTTCATTGTATCGTCCAAATCAGGATGACTTCGAACAGCCTGATGTAAACGATCAATAAAGGAAGGAAAACTTTCCTGGGGGCCTTGTTTAATATTTGCAAAGGAATATACTTTCCCCGGTTCTCTAATTGAAATCATTGCTTGGTAAGCTAATTGCTGTGACAACTGCAATACTTCTGCCAGAAAGCCTTGTTGTAATGTTGTGTTTGCAAAAGGACCTTGGCCCATCAGCATTTGCGCTTGAATACCATATAGAGGGTCTCCCTGCTGCCGAGGTCGTGCAGCTTCACGGTCACATAGTTGCTGCCAGGCCCTGGAGAACAAAAGCTGCTGAGAAGGGGACAAAAGAATGTTAGCAACTTGTTGTGAGTCATGTGGTATCAGCACATCTGCTGTGAAAATAAATTGTAACAGTTGTTGAGTATAACTGGATTGAAGCCCATATTGTGATACCGCAGAACGTGCCTTTTCTAAAATTTTCCAGTCAAAAGGTTCCCACCTTCTATTTCCCCCCTGGTCTGTAATAATGGGAAAGGCACATGGCAAAAAATTTCCTTCGATTAAGGCTTCACGAATAACTCCCTTCCATCTTCTGCTTCTCTCTTGTTCGTCTGGTGGCGCAAAGGGCGGTGGGGCAGTCGGCACAGATAGGTGTTGCATAGGCATCGGTGGTGACAAAGGTGTAGCAAAAGGATTAGGTGTATTGTGGACTGTAGTATCTGAAGAATATTGTGGATTATTGTTGTCATCGGCATCTGATGTCTTCAACTCCGACAGCTTGTCCATAACTTGTTGCAAGACTTCTTCAAAAAGTTCTTTTTTCTGTTGTTCTCCCAATGAAATCAGCGGGTGCATGGGTTCCTCCCCTGGGTGAAGCTCTGAACGGAGCCCAGGGCGGAGCTCTGGGCGGAGCTCTGGGTGAAGCTGTGGGCGGAGCTGTGGGCTGAGCTCTGGGCGGAGCTGTGGGCGGAGCTCTGGGCGGAGCTCTGGGCTGAGCTCTGGGCGGAGCTCTGGGCGGGGCTCTGTGAGGTCAGGATAGAGGCGGGACTTAGGCCGACAGGACGGTCCCCCTATTTCCACGCCCCTTTGTAGTTCTTCCGCCTTCTCTTCCGGGACCCTTTGTTGAACAAACTTGCTGTCGCCATTTCGGTTGCCACCATCTTGGCTGTCGCCATCTTGGCTGCCGCCATTGTGGCGCAGTTCCTTTTCTAGGGGTGTGGTCCCTATAGGGTCCCTTTTTTCTCCCAAATCCGCGGTTTCTACCTTAGTAGCAGAAGGCAAGGGTGGTGCTAGAGGCACAGAAATTCGCATAGAAAAGATAGAGGAAGTGTTCGTAGTTGTCGGTAAAGAATCAGTAGAAGAAGGAGCGAAGGCAGCAAAAGCAGCAGCAGCAACAGTTCGTTCGGCTTTCATGCTATGCAACGTTTCTTTAATTGACTTCCACAGGGTGGCATATTTATTCGCCTCCTTCGTGCCCGCTCCCCCCGAGCTGATATCATCCCATAGCTCTCTGCCTATGGCTTCCCACGTAGAGAGTTCAAAAGCAACTCCTACTGAGGGGATCAAGTCTCTGTTCCAAGCCCACAATAGCAGCCCTTTAAGAGCCGAGGACTCATATTTAAATTTTCTCACAGAGAGCATATGTTGGAGCAGATTTAGGATAGCCTCTTGTTGCTTATCCAACCCCATCTGTCTCCCCGGCCGCTCACCTATCCTCCTAGGCGAGATTCCAGCGTCAATCCAGCGACTAGAACGAGGTGCACCTTTTTCCACTCAGTGACTACGCAGGTCACTGCTCATTCCGCCGGGGCAGCGGATCATTCGACCGGTCTTCCACCCTCTTCCTCGCCAAGTCTCTCAACTTTGTCGTGAGGAATCTGAGGGTCCCTGTTCGGGCGCCAATTGCGGGAGAATGAGGACACCCGACACGATCAATGTGATCAAACAAGTGAACCTATCTTTATTTACATTCAGCGTGTTTTATAACCTTGCAAGCAAATAGCCCGCCTCTTAGTGTGATTGGTTGTACTGAAGGAAGCAGCGTCACTATAGTGTCCATTTTCCGTTCCGCATCCGGGGGTTGTCCACGTCTCTGCAGCTCTTCCGCATTCCAGCATACGTCATCAAGAAAGGCTGGATTGTTCACCTGTCCATTAACCCTTAGATGTCCTCCGACAGGGTTTGGTTGCCAGAGCGGCCTAACCCACGACAACCACAAAATTAGAGATTAAATAATTGGCAAATCTTGGAAAAGTGACAGCTGATAAGAGGGGTATGACTAAGGGCTATGAAATTATGAATGCTGTGTGCGAGGTGAATATGGAATGACTGACCAAAATTTCTTCTATTACCAAAAAAAAAAAAAAAATTGCAAGGAATTATGGAATTAAATTTAATTATTAGGCAGAATTCTTTAAACAGACAAAATTTTTCATACAGTGAATACTTAAATTCTGGAACTGACTGTCACAGGATTCTCTCAACATAAACACTATAAATGGAATTTAAAAAGCAATTAGACAAAATAATGAAAGAAAAAAATCAAGTAAAAGCCTCTAAACATGAAGACACATATATAATTTCCATTCACAAGTCACATATTGCCTGAAGCTAGAATGGCACATTAAAGGAAATACCACTATATTCCTGTCTTGCTTGCAAACTTTTCCCCTAAGCAGAAGCTTTTGCCAATTGGCAAGTGTCCAGACAGTATAGAAGGGCTGACCTCATTTTGGATCCTCTTGAAGGGACTTCTACTTCATTTTTACAAAAGGAGAGTGATGAATACTGTGTCCAGGACTAGAGGGACTGGTCCAGAGGCCCCATGCAGCCTGGGCACAGACTACCTCAGGAGGGGGTATTTCAAGGACCCAAAAGAGTACCAATGGGCTTTTGGTATAGCTGCCGTGGAGACGGAGGAAATTAAGAAGCTGTCTACCTTGCCTGGTCTCTCAGAGGACCCTTCTGTTTTGGGATTGCTGAGGGTTGAAGAACAAAAGGTGCCAATTGCTACTACGATGGTGCACCAGTGGCAATACTGCACCAACCGAGACTCTCTGATCCTCATCCATGAGCTGATTTGTCAACTGGAAAGCCAAGGGGTAATCAGCAAAACTCATTCCCCCTTTAACAGTCCCATATGGCCAGTGCGCAAGTCTAATGGAGAGTGGAGGCTAACAATAGACAATCGTGGTCTGAAATTAAGTCACACCACTGCTGAATGCTGCTGTACTGGATATCCTGGAACTTCAATACGAACTGCAATCAAAGGTAGCCAAGTGGTATGCCACAACTGATATTACTAATGAGTTTTTCTCGATCCCTTTTGCAGCAGAGTGCAGCCCACAGTTTGCTTTCACTTGGAGAGGTGTCCAGTACATTTGGAATCGACTGCCCCAGGAGTGGAAACACAGTCCTACCACTTGCCATGGACTGGTCCAGACTGCACTGGAACAGGACAAAGCTCCAGAACATCTGCAGTACATCAACGACATCATTATATGGGGCAGCACAGCAGAAGACGTTTTTGAGAAAGGGAAGAAAACACTTAGTATCCTTCTAACCTAATGTTGGTTCTCCCTGCTTGGAGGTGTCACCAAAGCCTAGTCGGACTGCCGTCGGCATTAAAACCTCATCAGTAAGGAATAAAAGACGGGTCATTGTCATTGGTGACTCACTGCTTAAGGGAGCAGAAGGCCCGATATGCAGACCGGACCCGCTGCACAGGGAGGTCTGTTGCCTCCCAGGGGTCAGAGTTAAAGATGTAAGGAAGAAGCTTCCTTCCCTAGTACGGCCCTCAGACTATTACCCCCTTTTGTTGTTTCAGGTAGGCAGTGAGGAATTAGGAAGAACCACTCCAAGGACAATGAAGAAAGACTTCAGAGCCTTGGGGCGCCTGGTCAAGGGATCAGGAGCACAGGTCGTGTTCTCCTCTATCCCTCCAGTTGTGGGCAAAGATGAGGGATTAGGCAGAACGTATCAGCAGATTAATACCTGGCTCCGAGCCTGGTGTGTCCGGCAGGGGTTTGGGTTTTTTGACAGCGGCTGGATCTACAAGAGGCCAGGTCTGTTAGAAATGCATGGTAATAGCCTGTCCCACAGAGGGAGAAGGGTTTTGGGAAGGGAGTTGGCAGGGCTCATAGACAGAGCTTTAAACTAGGTATGAAAGGGGGTGGGGGTGAAATCAGGATCACTGGAAGGGAGCCGGAATGCAGAATGCCAGTGCTTGTGGGGGAGGAATGCACTAGCAAGATCGTGCAGTCTTGTGAATTAGCAAGGGATCAAGGTGTCATGTCAGGTTGCGGAAGGAGCACAGGGGTTGTTGAGGGGTTGGTTACTGTGGAAACATCTGAGCATCTTCAGGGGGCTCCAGGTACCTCATCAGGGACCCAACTCAAATGCCTCTATATGAATGCCCGCAGCTTGGGCAATAAACAAGAGGAGCTGGAGATGCTTGTGAGCCTGCAGCGCTATGACCTGATCGGCATCACAGAGACATGGTGGAATGACTCCTGCGATTGGTGTGTTGGACTAGAGGGGTATAAACTGTTCAGGAAGGACAGGCAGGGGAGAGGAGGAGGGGATGATACCCTCTATGTCAACGAACGGCTAGAATGCATGGAGCTCCATCTGGCAAGTGATGATGAAAGAACCGAGTGCCTGTGGGCCAGGGTGAAAGGAAGGGTAGGAGACTTTACAGTGGGGGTGTGCTACAGACCACCCAATCAGGAGGACCAAGTGGATGAGGCCCTACATAGGCAGATAGGAGTTGCTGCTCGTTCACAAGCCCTGGTCCTCATGGGGAATTTTAACCATCCCGACATCAGTTGGAAAAACAACATGTTGGGGAACAAGCAATCCAGGGGATTCCTGGAATGCATTAACGATAACTTCCTTATCCAAGTGATAGAGGAACCAACGAGGAGAGGTGCCATGTTAGACCTCGTTCTCGTCAGTAGGGAAGGGCTGGTAGGTAATGTTGAACTCGTGGGTAGCCTTGGCTGCAGTGACCATGAGATGGTGGAGTTTGAGATCCTAAGGGCAGCTAAGAGGGGGAAGCTCAGCAAGCTTGAAACCCTCGATTTCAGAAGAGCTGACTTTCGCCACTTCAGGAACCTGCTTGGTAGTGTGCCATGGGATAAAGCCCTGGAGGGACTGGGAGCCCAAGATTGCTGGTTGACTTTCAAGGATCATCTCCTCCAAGTTCAAAGGCACTGCATCCCTAAAAGGAAGAAATCAGCCAAAAACACCAGGAGACCTATATGGATAAACAAAGAACTCCTGGCTAAAATCAAATCCAAAAGGGGAATACACAAAGCATGGAAGCAGGGACTGGTAACCTGGGATGATTACAAGGAAGTTGCTCGTGTACTCAGAGACCAGGTTAAATAAGCTAAGGCCCTGACAGAGTCAAATCTGGCCAGCGATATTAGAAATAACAGAAAAGGATTTTATAGGTATGTGAGAGAAAAAAAAAAAACGAGAGAGAATGTGGGGCCTCTCTGGAAGGATACAGGTGACCTGGTTACTGAGGACGTGGAGAAGGCTGAAATACTCAACAACTTTTTTGCCTTGGTCTTCACTGGCAACTACTCGAACCACACCACCCAAATCACAGAGGATGTTGGCTGGGTCTGGGAGAGTAAACCACCACCCAGGGTAGGAGCAGATCAGGTCTGGGAACACCTAGAGAACCTGAAGGTGCACAAGTCCATGGGACCTGATGAGATACGTCCACGGGTCCTGAAGGAACTGGCGGCTGAAGTTGCTAGGCCACTAGCCATCATATTTGAGAGGTCCTGTCAGTCTGGTGAGGTTCCTACAGATTGGAAAAGGGCGAACATAACCCCCATCTTTAAAAAAGGGACCAAGGACAACCCGAGAAACTACAGACCAGTCAGCCTTACCTCTGTGCCAGGTAAAATCATGGAACAGATTCTCCTGGTAGCTGTACTAAGGCACATAAAAAATAACCAAGTGGTTGGTGACAGCCAACATGGCTTCACTAGGGGCTGACTAATTTAGTGGCCTTCTACGACAAAGCTACAGCACTGGTTGACATGGGTAAAGCAACGGATGTCATTTTCCTGGACTTGTGCAAGGCGTTTGACACTGTCCCACATGACATCCTTGTCTCTAAAATGGAGAGACATGGATTTGACAGATGGACCACTCAGTGGATAAAGAACTGGCTGGATCATCGCACTCAGAGAGTTGTGGTCAATGGCGCAATGTCTACATGGAGACCAGTGTCAAGCGGTGTTCCTCAGGGGTCTGTTCTGGGTCCAGTGCTGTTCAACATCTTTGTCAGCGACATGGATGATGGTATTGAGTGCACCCTCAGTAAGTTTGCTGATGACACCAAGCTGTGTGGTGCTGTGGACTCACTTGAGGGAAGAGATGTCATCCAGAGGGACCTTGATAGGCTTGAGAAATGGACCAGTGCAAACTGCATGAGCTTCAACAAGTCAAAATGCAAAGTCCTTCACTTGGGTCGGGCCAATCCTAGGCACAAATGCAAACTGGGCACATGTCGCAGCTGGAAGGCTTCAGGTGGCTCCAAGCAGACCAATGTTCTAATGCGAAGGCTTTAGGCTCTACTCTAAGGAAGGCCCACACTCCTCTAAGGCTCAGGAGAAAATGCCTCGCCCTTAAGAGTAAACGCCCTGCCTTAAATAGTCAGGAGTCAAATGGTTTGCTAGATGGGTCAAGGCTATTGGTCACTTGACCATCCATCTCCCAGAGTGATTGGCTGAATGCTACAGCACCTGTTTCAAGGTAACTTTCCCAGTGTAACAAGCTACAGGTGTTTTAGTTAGCCTGCATAGGGAAAGAACTTTCACAGGATGCTGCAGCAGCCAAAAGGTTTCTCCACAATTCCCCCTTTTTGTTTTAAGATTAGTTTAAATCAAGCAGGGAGATTTTTCAGCAATACCATGGGAGATACATCTAGCAAACCAGTCATACATTTAGTTATTAATTCTAACATTCTGACTCCGACGGAGACTTGAAATTTACTCTCTACTCGTGGAAGGAACAGGTTGATGGCCGATGTCATTATTTCCATTAGAAGGGTCATTTGATGGATCATCTCCGTTCTGGCCATCATTTGGATGTTGCCTGTTCTGTTTCTGATGTTGCAGGTCAGGGCGGACGCATCTTGCGGGTAGCCATCGTATCCCAGTATCTGTGGAAACGCAAGCATACCCACGACCCCAAGCAATAAGCTCATATGGGCCTTCCCACGTCTTAGTGAGTAGGTCCCGTATCCAGACTTTCGCTCGGGGCAGGTGCGTCTCGCCTGAAGACTGCAACGAAAGAAAGTGATTCAAAATAATGGGATTATTTGAATTTGATGGCACCGTAAGATGGTTAATTGTGTATAACGCTTTTTCTAGGCGACTCTGTGGGGTTTCTCCATGCATTCCCCCTTTTTGTTTTTCTAAAACACACTTCAAGGTGCCATGAGCGCGTTCAACAATGGCTTGGCCAGTAGGAGAATGCGGAATACCCAAGGTATGATTTACACCCCATAGTTGTAAAAACTGCCGCGTCTTCTGTGAGACGTAGGCCGGGCCATTATCGGTTTTTATAGAAGAAGGCACGCCCAAGACCGCAAAACAGAGTTTCCAATGGGCAATGGCATCGCGACTTTTCTCCCCAGTATGAGCAGTTGCCCACATAGCTGAGGAGAAAGTATCAATAGACACGTGCACATACTTAAACCTGCCAAATTCAGGAACATGCGTTACATCCGTCTGCCAAAGCTGCAGGGCCTTTAGGCCTCTGGGGTTTACCCCCGATGGCAGAGGTGCCGCAAGTCCGTGGCAGTCAGCGCAAGCGCTGACAATGTCCCAAGCCTCAGTGGGCGTTAAGTGGAACTGTTTCTGCAGGGTATGTGCACTTTGATGGAAGAAATTATGCGATGCCTTGGCTTGTGCGATTTTATCGGGCTGAGGTGCTACCCATGCGGGGTTAGCTAGCATGTCAGCCCTGGCGTTGCCTTCCGTTATAAAGCCTGGCAAATTAGTATGACTATGGATATGCAGGATGTAATATGGGTGAACTCGATCTTGAATTGCACACCATAAGGTTTTTAACAGAGAAAACAGAGCCGCATTATTCACTTCTTTCAGAAGTGAACAATCTAAGCGTTGTGTTATATCAGCCACATAAGCAGAATCGGTGACCAAATTCAAAGGTACCTGCGAGAGCCGGTGAAAGGCCATGGCAACAGCCCTCAGTTCAACCAACTGGGCTGAGCCTGACTCATGGCCTTCCAGCACCTGCCACTCAGATTCCTCCTTCCAGGTAACAATAGCTTTCCCAGTTTTCCCAGACCCATCAGTGAAGACGGTGGGTCCTTGTACTGGCACTCGGCTATTTTTTGGCCGCAAGGTAAAGCTTGTCAATCTTGCCAATTGCAGCAATTTATGGCTAGGCAGATGGTATGCAATTTGTCCTGAGAAATTTTCCAGCGCACTTTGGAGAGGAGCACTGTTAATAAGGCTCCACTCAAAGTATTCCTGCTGTACTGGCAGAACAATTATTGCAGGATCTGCTGCCATCAATTGTAGACAGCGCTGACGGCATTTGATTATCAGACAAGCAATTAATTCAAATAACGTAGATGCTGTCTCTTTTGGTTGGTGCGGCCAAAAGACCCATTCCAGAATATGCAAGGGGTCAGACCACTGTTTGTTCCATTGGCCAATGATACCTGTTGGATGAGAATCTGGAGTGGTAATAAAAACAGTAATATCAATGGAGGGATCTATTCGGTAAACCTGACGAGCAGAAATGGCCTGTTGAACCTCCTCTAGTGCCCGTCGCGCTTCAGGAGTCAATTTTCGAGGTGAATTCAACTCAGGGTCCCCCTTTAAAATATTGAAGAGCGGCGCAAGTTGCGCCATGGTTAGCCCTAGATAGGGACGTAACCAATTGATGACGCCCAACAGTTTCTGAGCGTCATTCAAGGTCTTAATAGAACTCGAGAATTGCACCTCTTGGTGTTGTATAGTTTGGTCCAAAATTTTGACTCCTAAATATCTCCAAGGAGGATGCTGTTGAACTTTCTCCGGAGCCACTTGCAATCCATAAGAAGGCAGAGCAGCGAGCAGCCGAGGCTGTATCTTCAGCAGCTCATCCTGGGTGGATGCTGCTACCAGGATATCATCCATGTAATGGTAGCAGTATGCTTCAGGGAACTGCTTACGGATTCCGGACAAAGCTTGAGCAACGTACCATTGACAGATAGTCGGGCTGTTCTTCATGCCCTGAGGTAGGACCTTCCATTGATATCTCTCTGCAGGTTCAGCATTGTTAACCGCAGGTACAGTAAAGGCAAATTTTGGTTTGTCATTAGGATGTAAGGGGATCGTGAAAAAACAGTCCTTCAAGTCAATGATCAAGATTTCCCACCCTGCTGGAATCATGGTGGGTGAGGGCATACCAGGCTGCAATGCCCCCATGCTTTCCATTACTGCATTGATTTTTCGGAGATCTTGTAGCAATCTCCATTTTCCTGATTTCTTCTTAATTACAAAGACAGGCGTATTCCAGGGACTGGTAGAAGGTTCAAGGTGTCCCTGTTGTAATTGTTCCTTAACTAGTTGATGAAGGGCAACTAATTTTTCTTTTGGTAGGGGCCACTGGGGTTGCCAGATGGGTTTGTTTGCTAACCATCGCAAAGGCAACGTAGGATATTGTGCGCCCTTCAGTACAGTGGCCCCCATCAAAAATTTGTCCCGATACGTACTCCCCAGGCTGCCAAGACATCTCACCCCCAGAGGTTGAGTGGAGCTGTAGTGACATAGGGCCGAATTGTAGCTGTTTGACCCTCTGCGTTCTTTACCACCACAGGTCGTTTGCTTCGATAACTCTGTGTGGTTCCTCCCAGTCCTGCAATGGCTGACCCCGCGGGGGCTAAAGGCCATGTAGGAGGCCATGCGGAGAAGGAGACAATTGTCACATCAGCCCCTGTGTCAATCAAACCTCAGAGCTGAATCCTGGACGGCTGAGCATCTGGCAATATTAAGGTGCAAGTCATCTGTGGCTTTTGGCTGGAGATATCCGCAGTCCAGTAAACTTGCGGAAGTCCTGTGGAACCAAAACCACCACCTTCACGACTCTGTCATTTTGCCTTAGGGACACTTGATTTGAAGGGTACAAGTTGAGCGATCCGAGTCTTTTCCGGTATTGTGACAGGGGGGGTGGGCGTGGAAATCATCGCACAGATTTGTCCTGTGAAGTCAGCGTCAATAACTCCTGGGTGAACAAAGATCCCTTGAATGGTGGTACTAGATCTGCCCACCAATAATGCACTTAGCCCATGTCCTAGAGGCCCAAATGCATCCAAGGGAACCTTATAGACCCGACAGGATTCTAAGACGACTGTTGTTGCGGTGCATACATCCACCCCGGCTGATCCCTGGGTGCCGGCTGAAAGCTGGCTGAGTAAGCCTGGGTTGGTATCATGCCCTGGGGAAACATTTCTGTCTGAGCGCACATCCCCATTGCGCTCCTGGGGAAGTTTCCCGAACGAGTCAGGGGTCGGCCATTGGCATGGTATAACGATTCACAATATCTTGCAGAATGGCCTGGCTTATCGCATCTTATGCAGCGAGCAGGTCTCCTGTTATCCTTGTTTCTTCTTTGTCTCGTCTGTCTTTGTCTATTGTCCCTCTTAGGTTGTCTTTTCGGTTCCGGGTCAGCATTTTTGGGTTGAATAGGCCGTAGAATTGTGGCCAGAGCAGACTTAGAGCTTTCAGATTCTAGCTTAGAGCATGCTTCGATCATTTCTGTTAGTGTAGGCTCCCCTGGCATGGAATTTATGATTTTTCTACATTCTTCATTGGCATTGTCTTTTGCCAGCTGCTTACATAGTAGTTGTCTCAGGTTTTCATCTTCGACCTGTTTTTCGAGGGCTGCAGCAACTTTCTCTACAAAAGATAAAAAGTGTTCTTTCTGCCCCTGATAAATCTTCACGTACCGTGTTTTTGGGGCAGCCATATCTATGTCCTTTAATAGAGCTCCCACGCCGATCTTTTGGGCTTGCTCAAGAACTTGGGGGTGCCATGTAGCTTGAAAATCAGGGTCAGCGAAAGCATTGGCTCCCAGTAGACCATCTGCTGGAGCTCCGTATCTGGGGTCAGTTGGGGGTAATTGCATGTTTCCAGCTGCAGCTCTCTCAGCCATTCTTCTCCAATTGGCCTCAAAGACCATATATTGTACTGGTTGAAATAATACCTGACCTAGATGTTTAATGTCAAATGGGGAGAGTAGGTCAGTATTTAATATCCTGATGATCTGCATGACCTGAGGAGAGTCTAAGCCGTATTGTGCTACCTTGGTTTGCAGGTCTTGGACTACCTTCCAGGCGATGGTTTCGTGTTTGTCAATTTGACCTGAGTTAGGAAGCGCCTTTTGTACTGGGAAGGCTTGGATAAGATCCTCTGTTCGTTCATTACTTCCCTGAACAATCTGCTCAGACCCCTTTTCAGGCAACCCAACTTTTTCTATTAGATCCCAGTCACCAGCCTCCAGAGCCCGCCTCTTGACTTCTTCCCAGAACCGTTTTGAATTTTTTGGACGCACAGTCACCTTGCATTCGGGAAGCGTCCAGGGACGGTTGTGGGCTGGCCATGTTTGTTGTTGTCTGACTGTCGCCACGGCTTCCTGCAGTGATGAAACATTATCAGGCAGGGGTGTGTCCAATGGCTTCTGACAGGATGCAGACGCTGGGCCAACGGGTCGTGTAAAGGCAGAGGCTGTGGCCGGTTGTGGAACAGTCCATGGAGATGCAGTCTGGGTTGCGGAAACTTGTGTCGGCACCACTGTCTGTGAAGGTGCCACTACTGTTGTCAGTGGCATGCTTGGCGCCACTTCCGGGGTCGTTGCTGGGCCGGTTGGCACGGCCAGCCCAGGTTGTCCCGGTACAGATTCAGCAGCAGTAACCTGCTGCAACATTTCCATCAATGCCGTTAGTTGTTGCGACATTCCTTGCAAACCTGCCATAACCTGCTGTATTATGAAATGCGTTGTTTGGGGTTGCTCCATTTGTGCCCGTGGCAGATAGCCGGGCGCTATGGGTGATGCCACAGGACATGAGGTTGAGGTAAACCAGGGTGCCATGCCCGGGAACTGTCCTTGTGGTGCCTGGTCTGGTTGAGGGGCCAATGGCGGAGCAGTAGGAAGAACACATTCTGCTGTAATGGCTGAAGTAGCCGGTTGAGATGCAGAAGAAGGGGAGGCTGTTGGGGCGAAGGGTGGGGGACGCTCCGATGCTTTGTCTTGTCCGGAGGAGCATTCCAGCAAAAAATCACGAGGAGGACACTTGGGTTGGACATAATCTCGCAGGGAGGGGTAAAGCTTCTGTGCAGTCCCCACAACTTTCTCCATATCTGAGGACAGCGGGGGCACAACTGGTGCACTACCCATGGTCAGTCCCCTTTCAGATAACTCATCATCCCCTTCAGAAACTTCACTTGCGGATTCATCAGAATCTGGCAATACTTTTTCCTTCCTTTCTACCGTCCATTTCTGCATTACATCATATACAGTTCCCCAAATACGTAGCAGACCAGTCAGGTTCTTTCATCCAAATACTGTTTCATAGATTAGCTTATCCCCTAGCTGCTTCCACGCTTCTGAGCTAAAGGGGGTGTTGAGGTCGGTCAGGCATTCATGCTCTGCCACCCAATCTAACAGCTCACAGAGAGCTTCATCACTTATTTTAGCCCCTGCAACTGTCATTGCAGGTTTGAGAATGGAAAACATCATGCTTTCTTTTGTGGAGCTTTGTCCCATCATTCTAATTTGCAGTTCGTCCCTTGGAGCCCCGTGTACGGAAGCACGTACCTTCAGATCTTAGTTGTGGCTGGATCACGTCGGGGTCACCAGTTGTCGCAGCTGGAAGGCTTCAGGTGGCTCCAAGCAGACCAATGTTCTAATGCAAAGGCTTTAGGCTCTACTCTAAGGAAGGCCCACACTCCTCTAAGGCTCAGGAGAAAATGCCTCACCCTTAAGAGTAAACGCCCCGCCTTAAATAGTCAGGAGTCACATGGTTTGCTAGATGGGTCAAGGCTATTGGTCACTTGACCATCCATCTCCCAGAGTGATTGGCTGAATGCTACAGCACCTGTTTCAAGGTAACTTTCCCAGTGTAACGAGCTACAGGTGTTTCTTAGTTAGCCTGCATAGGGAAAGAACTTTCACAGGATGCTGCAGCAGCCAAAAGGTTTCTCCACAGGCACAGAGTGGGTTGAGAGTAGCCCTGAAGAGAAGGATTTGGGGGTGTTTATAGATGAGAAGCTCAACATGAGCTGGCAGTGCGCTCATGCGGCCCAGAAGGCCGACTGCATCCTGGGATGTATCAAGAGAAGCGTGGTCAGCAGGTCAAGAGAGGTGATTCTCCCCACTTACACTGCTCTTGTGAGATCCCACCTTGAATACTGTGTCCAGTTCTGGTGTCCCCACCATAAGAGAGACATAGATCTGTTGGAGCGTGTTCAGAGGAGGGCCACCAAGATGATCCAGGGGCTGGAGCACCTCTGCTATGAGGACAGGTTGCGGGAGCTGGGATTGTTCAGCCTTGAAAAGAGAAGACTTCGGGGGGACCTAATAACTGCCTTCCAATACCTGAAGGGAACCTACAGGAAGGCTGGGGAGGGACTTTTTACAAGAGTGTCCACTGATAGGACAAGGGGAAATGGGTTTAAGTTGAAGGAGAACAGATTTAGATTAGATCTTAGGAAGAAATTCTTCAGTACGAGGGTGGTGAGACTTTGGAATAGATTTCCCAGAGAGGTTGTGGATGCCCCCTCCCTGTAGATGTTCAAGGCCAGGTTGGACGGAGCCTTGAGTAGCCTGATCTAGTTGAGAGGCGTCCCTGCCCATGACAGGGAGGTTGGATTAGATGATCTCTAAGGTCCCTTCCAGCCTATGCCATTCTATGATTCTATGATTCTGGAGGCTGGTTTCGCCATAAAACGAAGTAAGGTCAAGGGACCTGCACAGGAGATCCAGTTCTTAGGAAGAAAACGGCAAGATGGATGTCGTCACATCCCAGGGGAAGTGATCAACAAAATAGCATCTATGTCCCCACCGACTAATAAAAAAGAAACACAGGCTTTCCTAGGTGTTGTGGGCTTTTGCAGGATGCATATTCCAAGTTATAGCCTAATTGTGAGCCCTCTCTATCAAGTGACCAGGAAGAAGAATGATTTTACATGGGGCCCTAAATTTAACAAATTAAACAGGAGATTGTTCATGCAGTAGTCCTTGGGCCAGTCCGGGCTGGACAAGATGTTAAAAAGGTGCTCTACACCGCAGGCGGGGAGAATGGCCCTACCCGGAGCCTCTGGCAGAAAGCACCAGAGGAGACTCGAGGTAAACCCCTTGCGTTTTGGAGTCGAGGATACATAGGATCCAAAGCCCGCTACACTCCAACTGAAAAGAAGATATTGGCAGCATATGAAGGAGTCTGAGCTGCTTCTGAAGTGTTTGGTACTGAAGCACAGCTCCTCCTGGCACCCCGACTGCCAGTGCTGGGCTGGATGTTCAAAGGAAGGGTCTCCTCTACGCATCATGCAACCAATGCAACATGGAATAAATGGGTTGCACTGATCACAGAAAGGACTCAGATAGGAAACCCCAAACACCTGGGAATTTAGGAAGTGATCACAAACTGGCCAGAAGGCAAAGACTTCAGAATGTCACCAGAGGAGGAGGTGACACATGCTGAAGAGGCCCCACATTATAATGAGCTATTAGAGAGTGAAAAGCAGTATGCCCTGTTCACGGATGGTTCCTGCCACATTGTAGGGAAACATTGAAGGTGGAATGCTGCTGTGTGGAGTCCTACGCAACAAGTTGCAGAAACTGCTGAAGGAGAAAGTGAATCTAGTCAGTTTGCAGAGGTGAAAGCCATCCAACTGTCTTTAGAGATTGCTGAGCGAGAGAAGTGGCTAGTGTTCTATCTCTGTACTGACTCATGGATGGTGGCAAATGCCCTGTGGGAGTGACTACAGCAATGGAAGCAGAGCAACTGGCAACGCAGAGGTAAACCCATCTGGGCTGCCCCATTGTGGAAAGACATTGCTGCCTGTGTAGAAAAGCTAGTTGTGAAGGTACATCACATAGATGCTCATGTACCCAAGAGTCTGACCACTGAAGAACACCAAAACAATCAACAGGTGGCTCAGGCTGCTAAGATTGAACTTGCTCAGGTGGATCTGGACTGGCAGCATAAAGGTGAAAAATTTTTAACTCATTGTGCCCATGATACCTCAGGATATCAAGGAAGGGATGCCACATACAGATGGGCTCATGATCGAGGGGTGGACTAACCATGGACACTATTGCACAGATTATCCATGAGTGTGAGAGATGTGCTGCAATCAAGTAGGACAAGGGGTTAAAACCTTTCTGGCATGGAGGCCGATGGTTAAAATGTAAGTTTGGGAAGGCCTGGCAGATTGATTACATCACACTCCCAGAAACTCTCCAAGGCAAGTGCCATGTGCTCACAATGGTGAAAGCAAGGACTGGATGGCTGGAAACATATCCTGTGCCCCATGCCACTTCCCAGAACACTATCCTGGGCCTTGAGAAACAAGTCCTATGGTGACATGGCATCCCAGAAAGATTTGAGTCAGACAGTGGGACTAATTTCCGTGACAATCTCATAGACACTTGGGCCAAAGAACATGGCATTGAGTGGGTATATCACATTGTCTATCGTGCACCAGCCTCTGGGAAAATTGAATGATATAATGGACTGATAAAAGCAACACTAAGAGCAATGGGTGACAGAACTCTAAAACATTGTGACACTCATTTAGCAAAGGCCACCTGACTAGTTAACACTGACAGATCCTCTAATCAAGCTGGCCCTGCTGAATCAAAGCTCCCACATACTGTAGAAGGGGATAAAGTCCCGGTAGTGCGCATGAGGAATATGTTAGGGAAGTCAGTCTGGGTTAGTCCTGCCTCAGGCAAAGGCAAATCCACTGGTGGAATTGCTTTTGCCCAAGGACCTGAGTGCACTTCGTGGGTGATGCAGAAGGATGGGGAAGTCCGATGTTTACCCCAAGGGGATTTGATTTTGGGAGAGAATAGCCAGTGAATTAAATTGTATTATGTTAGTTGCTAAATAACCCTGTTACTGTATGTCATCATTACTACTGTTGCTGTGTGTTATATCAATGGTATTACAGTAAGAATCACTCGCATTAGCGAAGGATGGATTTTGATGAAACTGAGCAAAGTGCAGTGATGATGGAGCTAGAACAGGCTTCAGCAACTGGTGTCCAGCAACTTCCCTGAGATTGACATCTTGAATCCATGGACATGGATGGTGCCAGATACACCAGCTGTGAGTTCTGGATGCAGCATGCAACAACCTAACACCGCACAACATCTCTCCTGACCTAAAAGACTGTTATGACAGATGGACCCCCAAAGTCACGGATTAAATGAACTCAATGGACACATTAGAGGGATGGCTCATAGACTAAGAGGATGATATCTGCATACAAATATATATATGTGAAAGACAGGACCAGTGGTGGTGATTAATTGTTAAATATATGATCTGAGCATGACACAAATGATATAGAATAAGGAGTGGATAATGTCCTGGGTTTGGTTGAGATAGAGTTAACTTTTCACAGGAAAACTGGGAGGAGGCACAGCGCAGGCCACTGTCCAGAATTAGTCAGAGGGCTATTTGATACCATGTACATCATGCCCGGAGAGTATATATTGAGGGAACTAGCCGAGGGAGTGGCTTTTTCACATCTTCATCGATAGTGAGTGGGCTGGGCTGCACGGGGGTTCCAACTTCTGGGTGGTGAGCCTCTGTACCGCTCGTTTTGTACGATTCTCTTTTTATTAATAATTGTTATTACTCTTTTCTCATTTTTTGCACTGTTCTATTAAATCTTCCTTATCCCAACTCACGTGTTGTACTCTTTTTTTTCTTTCGATTTTCTCCTCCCATCCCGCTGAGGGGGAGGATTGAGCGAGCTGCGGTGTGGTTGCTTAGCTACCAGCTGGGCTAAACCATGACAGCAAGTACAGGATTCTGTGCTAGATGGACATTTGGCCTAACCTAGTACAATATAAATATAATGATTTCAGATTTTCATATAACATTTGGTGATGCAGTTTATAGAATGATCAGCACCTCAGTACGAGTAAGCTCATTTCTGAAGATGAAAGAGGAAACCCAAAAATAGTTAACCATACATACATCTCTAACTAACACTCAGGATATATATTAACACATTTGAAGAATTTTAGGCAAAAGAAATTACAAAATGCAATAGGGCAAAATGGCTTGCTTTAATAAAAAAACAAGGTTTGATTTTTTCTTATAAAACTTTTCAATATTCTTTAAATGTGATACTTAATGTGTGCCAGTGAAAATTGTATTTTTATTTCTTGAAGGAAATAATCAGAATGCAATATTTCCTTCTGATTTCTTCTCCAAAGTCAGAATTTCTTGTATGTTCGATAACTTATGATAAATAACAAGTGTCTCCAACTTAATAACTATGATTTTTCCGTTTTCTCATGTCTTGGGATGTATTCTGAGTATAAAATGTTTTAAAACTAAAGAAGGCATTTAGATGCATTTGCTGGCATTCTGTGGTAAGCCTGCTGTGAATTAATCCTCATCTGTTCCAAAGAGAGTTGCATCTTTCCTTAGGAATGATCACCGATCCCTGTTACTGCCTATTGTAACTTATAAGTCCATTTTCTATCATTGATTTACAAAGCTTATGTGTCACAGCTATCTTTCAGAAAGGGAAATGGTGTCTGATATGCATTGCTTCATTTTGGACATCTCTGCTGAAATTTTCCTCAGAGTTTTTACAATAATTTGCAACTCTAAGGAACTGTGGTATGAAGTTATTACTGTATACTTTATTATGCAGTGTGTGAATTACTCATTCCTTTTTATGATGAGCAAGTATTTTTAAGGTGAAGATATACAGAAAAAATAAAGTTTGGTTATTATGTGTTTCAGTCAGTTCCTACCTTGATTTCTTTTGCTGCTTGGTGGACTCTTCATCTTTATAGAATATAGAGATCATTTAGCTGAAGCAACACAGAGCTCAGAATTTAGCCCAAATGCATTGTAACTTTTTTTACATCTACCCTTAAAAAAGTTAATTTGGAAAAAATGTTCTGAACAGAAATTTTCAAAACCAAAATTCACTCTGTAACCTTAAACACAGCTGAAATAAACTGACCAACTCATCAAATTCATTCTGCAAATTGCCAGAAATCTGGCCAAAAATACCAGACCTTCCAAACACCTTTCGAATGGAAAAGGGAACTACAGCTATTATCATGCTTCACAACAGCTGGTATTCTTATAAGACTGACTTGAGACAGGATTCACAGGTTTCAAATCTACTTTGCCACAGAGCTTTCACCCTCTTGCACAATCCTTTCACCTGGGCTACAGGGAGGTGTGGAGCACAGGCCCAACCATTACTACTTGTTGTGGTTTTAACTCAGCCGGCAACCAAACACCATGCAGCTGCTCTCTCACTCCCCCTACAATGGGATGGGGGAGAAAATCAGAAGGGCAAAAGTGAGAAAACTCATGGGTTGAGATAAAGACAGTTTAATAAGTAAAGCAAAAGCCTCACACACAAGCAAAGCAAAACAAGGAATTCATTCACTACTTCCCATCAGCAGGCAGGTGTTCAGCCATCTCCAAGAAAGCAGGGCTCCATCATGCATAATGGTTACTTGGGAAGACAAACGTCATCACTCCAACATCCCCCCTTCCTTCTTCTTCCCTTAACTTTATATGCTGAGCATGACATCATACGATATAGAATAACCCATTGGCCAATTTGGATCAGTTGCTCTGGCTATGTTCCCTCCTAGCTTCTTGTGCACCTGCACACTAGCAAAGCATGGGAAGTTGAAAAGTCCTTGATTTCTTAGCAACAACTAAAACCATCAGTGTATTATCAACATTCTTCTCATACCAAATCCCATACTAAATCCAAAACATAGTGCTATTCTAGCTACTAAGAAATTAACTCTATCCCAGCCAAAACCAGGACACTAGTGTTGCAAAACTAGAGACAATCTGTTATTCTGCAAAAATATAGAGAAGCAAAATCTACAGCTAGATGGTATCCTCATGATAAAAAATCCCTTTTGGTCATAGAAGCAGCATGGACTGTGATAGCTAAAGCAATAACTCAGGATGTGAAGTAACATCAAGTGGATAAGGCTCTAAGTATGTGTTTGAGAGGGAGATATCATTCCTCTGATACCTGAAAAGGAAACTGAACTTTCCAAGCCTTGTTTCAGAAAGCAGGTATTCTTTATTGCAGCGCTGGGTGCACGGGGGATTTCTCCTCCTAGCGTGCACACCGGCTTCTGGACAGAAATTTAGTTATACACTACAATCATGCATAATTCATAACATATTTACATATTCTGAAGCAATTGGTTAATTTTCTCTCACTTTACATGTAAATTACTTCACATGCTCAGTTTTCCTCCTCCGCCCCTTTCTTTTGGGTCTGGGGTGTATTTAGGGTAGGTGGTCCGTGAGTCGGTGGTCGTGATCTCCCCCTGCCAGAATTACCTTTTCCCCCAAGTCACTGCATGTTCACAGTTCAGAAAAACATGATAACAAAGTTTCTGCAGTTTCTGGGATGTTCCCTCCAAGGGCAGACAGTTCTGGATAAAGAGTCTCCTTTTTAATCACTCCTGACAGCTTCAAGGATGGTCATCTTGTTAGTTTCTTTAGGTATGCATAAATCACCTACTGCCGACTAAACCCTTCATGAAACTCTTACACAAAAACTTTAACTCCTTTATTGTTGGGTAACACCTCTATGGAATTATATTTATAGCAATCAGTGATTCCCTATGTTACATAATGATGCCTAATATGTTAAAAGGAGCTATAAATTTCATTTATTTTGAGATTTTAAAAAATCTAGTGGAATGGTAAGAAATGTTTTATACTATCTTTTATGGCACCAATCATGCTTACCCAGCTGGATTGAGTTGAGATAATGAACTACTAATTACTACTCAACTCAAGGTACCTATCCTGCCTACAAGAGGCAGGCCATTTCCTCCTGGCTGCAGAGGATGCAACAGCGTCCTTGGTGCTGCAGCCCAGGCTGGTGAGCAACAACTGGTGACCCCGACGTGATACATCGGTGAGACCCTGGGAAGCCCCGACTCCCTCGCCGAGCCGAGAGCCCGAGCAAAAGAGCCGGAGCCAGAGCGAGAGTCCTTTGGAGAAGAAAGTAAAGCTGCAAGCCCCGACGTGGTATTCGCGGGAGGGAAGCGTGCTGGAGTTGGATGAATGGGCTGGGTCTCTGCTCACCTATAAAGCCTTTATGAAAACAAAAAATGGTAAAACAAAAAGGGGGAATTATGGCACCAATCATTCTTACCCAGCTGGATTGAGTTGAGATAACAAACTACTAATTACTGCTCAACTCAAGGTACCTATCCTGCCTACAAGAGGCAGGCCATTCCCCCTTTTTGTTTTACCATTTTTTGTTTTCACAAAGGCTTTATGGGTGAGCAGAGAACCGGCCCATTCATCCAACTCCAGCACGCTTCCCTCCCACAAATACCACGTCGGGGCTTGCGGCTTTACTTTCTTCTCCAAAGGACTCTCGCTCGAGCTCCTGGCTCCGGCTCTTTTGGCTCAGGCTCTCGGCTTGGCGAGGGAGTCAGGGCTTCCCAGGGTCTCACCAATGTATCACGTCAGGGTCACCAGTTGTTGCTCACCAGCCTGGGCTGCAGCACCAAGGACACTGTTGCATCCTCCACAGCCAGGAGGAAATGGCCTGCCTTTTGTAGGCAGGATAGGTACCTTGAGTTGATTAGAGTAATTAGTAGTTCATTAGCTCAACTCAGTCCAGCTGGGTAAGAATGATTGGTGCCATAATCTTTGTGTCAGCAGCAACAAATTATGAAGTCTTGCTGAACATGTCAAAGTTATAAGCCAAGCCAAGCAGAAATGCCCAAACCAGTCTTAAAGGAAGAACTGGCTCCTTGGAGCAAGGCAGGTATAGATTTGATTGAGAGGCTCTTCAAAGGATCATGCACAGATTATAAACAATCATTCTTAAGAAGAAATTACAGTAGCAAAACAGCACAACCATTTTTGCTAGATACCCTATATCCTGTATCTAAAAAAAAGCTTCTGGACATGCATTTAAACAACCTGCACTAATTTAAATCCAAATGACTTTCAGTGCAATTTAAGCAGATGTATTAAAGCTACTGATGGCTACTGAAAACAACATTAAAATTATAAATAAACTATTTATTAATGATTCATAGATTCATAGATTTCTAGGTTGGAAAAGACCTTAGAGATCATCGAGTCCAACCATCCCTAATCCCCATTAAACCATATCCTCAAGTAGCTCATCCACCCTATTCTTAAACACATCCAGGGATGGGGACTCAACCACTTCCCTGGGCAGCTTATTCCAGTGGCTGACAACCCTTTCAGAGAAGAAATACTTCGTAACATCCAACCTGAATCTCCCCTGACTAAGCTTATGCCCATTTCCTCTTGTTCTATCTCCCATCACTAATGTAAAGAGCCCTTCCCCTTCCTCCCCACCATCTTTTCTCAAGTATTTATAGGCCGTAATCAGGTCTCCCCTCAGCCTCCTCTTCTCCAGGCTAAACAGCCCCAACTCCCTCAGCCGCTCCTCATAAGTTTTATTTTCCAGCCCCTTGACCAGTTTAGTTGCCCTTCTTTGGACTCGCTCCAGGAGCTCAATATCTCTCTTAAAGCGAGGGGCCCAAAACTGGACACAATATTCCAGGTGCGGCCTCACCAGTGCCGAGTACAGGGGCAGGATCACTTCCCTGCTCCTGCTGGTCACACTATTCTTGATACATGCCAGTATCCCATTGGCCTTTTTGGCCACCTGGGCACACTGCTGGCTCATATCAAGCCGGTAGTCAACCAACACCCCCAGGTCCTTTTCCGCCAGGCAGCTCTCCAGCCACTCCTCCCCGAGCCTATAGCGATGCTTGGGGTTTTTATACCCCAAGTGAAGGACTCTGCACTTGGCCTTATTAAAGCTCATGCCATTGGCCTCAGCCCAACGATCCAGTCTGTTCCAATCCCTCTGAAGGGCCTCCCTACCCTCGAGCAGATCGACACAGCCTCCCAGCTTGGTGTCGTCCGCAAATTTACTGAGGGTACATTCAATCCCCTCATCCAGGTCATTGATAAAGATGTTAAACAGAACTGGACCCAGCACTGAGCCCTGGGGAACCCCACTGGTGACCGGCCTCCAGCCGGATTTAGCCCCATTTACCACCACTCTTTGGGCCCGGCCATCCAGCCAGTTTTTAACCCAAAGGAGGGTGTGCCTATCCAGGCCAGCAGTTACCAGTTTCTCCACCAGAACACTATGAGAAACTGTATCAAAGGCTTTACTGAGGTCCAGGAAAACTACATCCACAGCCCTTCCCTCGTCAACCAGGCGGGTCACCCTGTCATAGAAGGTGATCAGGTTTGATTGGCAAGACCTGCCTTTCATAAACCCATGTTGACTGGGCCTGATCACCCGGTTAACCTGTATGTGCTCATTAATAGCACTCAAGATAACCTGTTCCATGACTTTGCCCGTCACCGAGGTCAGACTGACAGGCCTGTAGTTCCCCGGATCCTCCTTCCGCCCTTTTTTGTAAATGGGGGTAACATCCGCCAGCCTCCAGTCCATCGGAACTTCCCCAGTGAGCCAAGACTGCCCAAAGATAATGGACAGGGGTTTGGCAATGACATCCGCCAGCTCTCTCAGGACTCTCGGGTGGATACCATCAGGCCCCATAGACTTGTGGGCATCCAGCCGAAGGAGCAGATCCTTGACCCGTTCCTCTTGGATCACAGGAGCTTCAATCTGCTCTCCCTCCCTGCACTCAGACACCGAAGGCCAGCTCACCTGGGAACTGCTGACCTTATTATTAAAGACTGAGGCAAAGAAGGCATTAAGGACCTCAGCCTTGTCTTCATCCCTAGTGACTAACGTACCCCCTGAGTCCAGTAGGGGCTGGAGGTGATCTTTAGCCCTCCTTTTGTTATTAATATATTTATAGAAAGACTTTTTGTTGTCCCTTACGGAGCAGGCTAGTCTAAGTTCCAATTGGGCTTTTGCCTCCCTGATTATCTCCCTACATGCCCTAACTTCCTCCCTGTATTGATTCCTGGATGCCTGCCCATTCTTCCAAGACTTGTAGACATCCCTTTTTCTTTTGAGATGTTCCCAAATCTCCTTTGTTATCCAAGCTGGTTTTCTACCCCGGCGGCTCGACTTCTGGCACACAGGGACAGCTCGCTCCTGTGCCTCCAGAATTTCCTTTTTGAATAGTAACCATCCCTCCTGCGCCCCCTTACCCTTGAGAGCTGTCTCCCATTGGACTTTGTTAACCAGACTTCTAAACAGCCCAAAGTCAGCTCTCCCAAAGTCCAGCTTGGCCGTTTTAGTGTTCCCTCTCCTAACTTCCCCTAGAATTGAGAATTCTATTATCTCGTGGTCACTAAGCCCCAGGCGTCCTCCAACCTTCACATCTCCCACAAGACCTTCTCTGTTCACAAACAGCAGGTCTAGGGGAGCTCCTTCTCTAGTCGGTTCACTAACCAGTTGTGAGAGGAAGTTGTCCTCCACACTCTGCAGGAACCGCCTAGACTGTTTCCTGACTGCCATGTTATACTTCCAACAGACATCAGGCAGGTTAAAGTCACCCATAAGGACAAGGGCTAGTGAGCGCGAGACTTCCCCCAGTTGTTTAAAGAATAGCTCATCAGTCTCACTGTCCTGATAGGGTGGCCTGTAGCAGATACCCACTACAATATCCGCCTTCATAGGCCCTTCTTTGATTTTCACCCATAGACATTCTACTAGGTCATCCCCAACATTTAACTCTAAACAGTTTAGATCTTCCCTTACATACAGGGCAACCCCACCACCCCTTCTACCTCTCCTATCCCTCCTGAAGAGCTTGTAGCCATCCATGGTAGCACTCCAGTTATACGAGTCATCCCACCATGTTTCAGTGATGGCAACTATGTCGTAGTTTCCCCGGATAACAAGAGCTTCCAGTTCCTCTTGTTTATTGCCCATACTGCGTGCGTTTGTATAGAAGCACGTAAGTTGGGCTTTTGACCCCACAGCACCCCTAGGGGGGGAAGTTTTATTACCTGAGCTGTTATTTTTGGGATTCTCTTTAACCTCTAGGCAACTTGTGTGTTGCTCTTGACTACACATATCACCCCCTAGTATCACTGAGGCAGCAGGCTGAAGGCACCTGCCTACACTCCTTTCATCAGACAATGGAGGGCCGTCCTCGGCTGTTAATCCTCTAAGTCTGACAATACCCCCCACCCCCTTCACATCTAGTTTAAAGCCCTGTTGATGATCCCAGCTAGTTCTGTAGCGAGCAGCCTTTTCCCCCGTGGAGACAAACCCGCCCCGTCCCTAGATAGAAGATCTGGCATTAAGGTCAGCCCGTGGTTAAAGAAGCCTAGGTTGTTTTCCTCACACCACTTTTGTAGCCAATTATTTAAATCCTCGATCTTTGTTTTCCATCCTGTGTCATGTCCTAGAGTCGGTATGATAGAAGAGAATATTACTTGGGCCCCTGATCCCTTCAACATTCTTCCCAAAACCCTGAGATCTTTCTTAATAGTCCGGATGTTTCTTTTCCTAATGTCATCCATACCAACTTGGAAAATAAGAGGGTAGTAATCAGTGGGCCTGACTATAGATGGGAGTTTTTTTATCACGTCCCTAATTGTTGCCCCAGGAAGGGAGCAGACCTCCCTGTGTAAAGGGTCAGGTCTACAAATCTGGCCCTCCACACCCCTCAAAAGGGAGTCTCCTAAAACAATCACCCGCCTTTCCTTCTTAACTGAGGCTGTCTTGATGATACGTGTGGTCCTAGGGAAGGATACTAGCGTGTGTGTATCATCATCCTCCCTGGGTGTTGGTTCCACTTGCAGAGCTTCAAATCTGTTGTGTAATGGAACCTGGGAGGTAGTTGCAGGAGCAGAGGGGGCAGGCTTGCCGCGCCGGGCAGGGACCTGCTGCCATTGCTCATTCCCACCTGGATTCCTCTTCCCGGCCAGGTGGGGAGAGGTTGGGGGCTCCTCAGTCTGAGAAGCTGTGGTAGCCTGTTGGGTCTGCGGGAGGGAGCACAGAGTACTGGTCCATTGGTCAATCTCCCTCTCGCACTCCCTGATGGCCCTCAGCCTGCTTACCTCCTCTCTGAGCTCTGTCACCAGGCGGAGGAGTTCCTCCACCCTGGCACAGCTCCCACAAGTGAGTTCCCCGGTGGCAACCTGAGCCAATACACTTGGCGGACAAGACCTGCAGCTTACCTGGGTGGCAGCGTGCACCCAGCGGGGGTCCGTCTGGGAGGCTGCGTCGGTCCTGGCTGGCACCGGGCTGGAGGCAGCCTTTGCTTTATGCCTAGTGACCACCATGTCAGTCAGGGACTTCCGACCGGGCTCGACGCTCTGCCTGCTTGCTCTGTCTGCTCGCCCTGCCTGTGCGAACTGCTGCGCAAACTGCCACGCCCCTCACTCTGCCGCACCACGCCCCTGTTTGCCCACTCCTGTTCGCAGCGCTCCGGGTCGCTGCGCTCCTCAGGGCAGTTTAAATCTCCCGCGTCTGTTCCGGGTCCGCCCCCCTGCGTCAGCAGTCACGTAGGCACTGCCGGAACCGGGACACAGGAGATCCTGGCTCCCGCCGGGCGATGCCTGGCTTTTAGCTCACTCGACACTCGCTTTTTCCACCTCAATCTACCCCCCCGGCCGCAGAACTTACCGTCCGTGCTACCGAGGCGTGCTGAAGAGTCAGACCCTTGTCCCTCCTTAGCATTGTTAAATCAAGGACAGTACTAATGAAATCCGGTTTGTCACCTTTCAGCTTAAATGAAGGCTAAGAAATAGAAAGCTTACTATCATCAAAGCAGGGTTCAAAAGGAAAAGTATACAAAATCTCAAC
Organism: Tauraco erythrolophus; assembly: GCF_009769465.1. Taxonomy (NCBI): domain Eukaryota; kingdom Metazoa; phylum Chordata; class Aves; order Musophagiformes; family Musophagidae; genus Tauraco; species Tauraco erythrolophus. The sequence goes on along the minus strand of NW_028238650.1, from coordinate 2,156 downwards.
ACAATATCAGATTATGAAGCTACCATCACTGAATGAACAAAAGATCATGCTTCTGGGGCAGAAATTAAAATGGTCACAAAGAGTGGTGTTCCTTGTGTGGTCTCATGTGTCCCTGATGTGACTTGTTATCCCAGATGACATACATCTATATGCAAAGAAGATGAAAGTAAGACACAGAGTACCTATAATTTGGCCTGGAAGAAATTAAAATTATGCAACAATCACACCCAAGGCAGGCGGTCAGGACATAATCAGACCAAATGAGCTCTCTGCTGCAATGAAATTTCAAAGGAACTTGGTCAGATAACTATCTAACTTGAAAAAGGTGTAAATCTTCATTTTGAATTTAGTTCTGTTAATGGAAGGAGATAGGGGAGCATATTTCCATTCTCTAATATAATTGGTATTATTGGGGTATTGGAAGTATGTTGGGTATTTAGTGGTACAGAAACAACAGCTTCTAGCATTCATGAAATCACTTCCCTTATCATCTAGAAAACTCAGGAGCAGTGCAGCCTCCTCCCATAAGCAGTTACCATCTGCAAGCAGAGCTACAGACTGGAGCAATACAATGAGCAGTCATTTTGCCCCTTCACTGGGATGCAACAAGAAAAGAGGTTGAAAAGCCCATTCATTCCTCCCTCTCTAGCCCCTGGCAGGTGGCAAGCTCAGCACACCTGAATTACTACGTAACCTCTATCTTACACTGAGGCTATGCTTGATTGCCACCATATTTTTTTTTCTGAAAAGCAGAGATCCTTATTGTGGGAAAATAACCAAAATTGGGGAAAACGGAGAAATACAGCTTTGCAAAGTTCGGCTCAAAGGCTGCAATATTAGAGCAGCTTTGAGGTGAGAAGCAGTTGCTGCTCCCAGGACGGACACGGCCTGCTGGTCAGATGAAATGAGCAATGTCCTTGAAGTGGGGATTAGAGTGGTGCGGAGGTACCATGGCTCATCCCTGTTATCGGGGCAAAGAACATCTGGTGAAGATAACCGTCTAATTGCCATCAAGGAAGATGGATCACAACTGTTGCCCCAGGAAATCTTGTCCTTTAGTTGAACTTTGCTCATTATAATGTCATTATAATACCAAAACACACCTCCGCCTCAAAAGCTACCAGCCTCCGGCTGTGACCACCCCTCACTGAGCAGGCACCCTGAATTTCTTCTTGCCTATACCTTTAAATCAAAGCAAGAAAAGTTTACACCAATCCTAATAAAGGTATGTATGACTAGAGTCACTCAAGCTCCACCTGAAAGTAAAGAAAAGGTATAAAATGGCGAAAGACAAAGGGGATGTTAGGGAGAAGCCTCTCCATTGAAATGTCTGGGATCAGTTGACGGGCTGAACCTCTCTTCTTTCCCCCCCCCCCATAGGGACACCTATTGGGTAAGAGCTCTGAGCTCTGTGTTATGCGCATTTATTTACTAACATCTTACTAGCTATTTAGTATTACCACTTGTCACGGACTGCCTGTGTCTTCTTCCAATGGGTCGCAACCAAACGGCTGTTGCGACCACAATGTATTCCACAATCAGAAGGCTCTTCTTAAACTCACTGCTATCTTAGTCCAACAGAGAGCTCTAACTCACGCTCTCCAGGGGCTCCTGCCACTCCAAACTCCAGGAGGGAAATGCCCCACTCCCTCCTGGGAGTGCCCCACCTTTAAACCTCCCATAGGTCACGTGGTCTCCAGCCAATCAACGTGACTCAGCACCTGTCTTGATGAGGCACAGGTGCTTCTCATGTAGCAGCCAGGAAACTTCCGACAATTCCCCCTTTTCTTTTAAAAAAAAAAATTGCTTCACAGCCTTTAGGGGTTTCCAACGTTTCAATTCCATTTTCCGTCACCGTTTGTAAGTCATTCTCATTTTTTGCCGTAACGTGACGGCGGGTATATCCATTGATCCGGCGACGACGGATACATCCACCTTGGCTGCTGTGGCTGCTTTTTCTGTTGATCAACCTGTGGCTGCCATAACGCTCCCGCAAAAGTTTTGTCCAAACCATTATGCATCTGCATAGACTTTTTCATTCTTTTATTTCTCGGCCAGCCGTTAGTGTAAACCTCTGAATTGCATTGCCTAGCAATATGGCCTATTTTCCCGCACCTGTAACATCTGTTTTCCATATTTATGGCAATTAACCAAGC
>NW_028238649.1:0-91363 GCF_009769465.1 Tauraco erythrolophus | reverse complement strand
CATCACCACGTCGACCCAGAGGAGCAATTGCTCACACCATCGCAGAGAAAGCCCTTGACTGCTCTGCCAGGCTGTTCTTGGAGCCCTTCATATTGCTGTGCCAGAGGAAACCTTCAGAAACCTTCAGCACGCCTCCTTGGAAGAATGCTTCCTAGCGCCCTTCCTGGAGAAGCCCTTCATGCCACATGAGTGAAGTTCTTCATCGCACCCTTGCAAAGGAGCCCTTTGCCATGCTGCCTCAGAGGAGGCCTTCGCCACGCGGCACCAGAAGATGTCTTGGCCATGCTCCACCAGAGGAGCCCTTCACTGTGCCTTGTTGCCAGAAAAGGCTCTTCTTCACCGTCGCGGAGATGTCCTTCAGCACAGCACCCAGCTGTTCTTGGAGTCCCTCATTGCGCAGCTCCAGAGGATCCCTTGTCCGTGGCCCACAGAGGAGCCCTTCACCACGCCCGCCCAGCAGCGCCTTTCACTGCACGGCCGGGCTGTTCTTAAAGCCCTTTGCCGTGTGGCACCAGAAGAGCCCATCATCACGTCATGCCAGAGGGACCCATCATGAGGCCGCCCCTGAGGAGGAGTTGACCGTGCTGTTCCGGAGGAGCCCCCCCATATACGGATAAGTATATCTGTATCCCATATATCTTGTTAGTTTCGGGATTAAAATTGATTCTTGTAGAGGAATGTACGTTCTTGTAGAGTCTACTGTATCTTCCCATGTGTAACCCCTGTGCCTTTTTCAGGAGCAGGACTTTTAAGTGAACGTTCCTTGAAGCTGAAGTCCTTGGACTACTCAGGGACTGAGGTGGCGAGAGAGGAGCCGGACTGTGTTGTGAGGGAAGGGAGGGAAGCTGAGGCCAGGAGCTCTAAGATAAGTTTTTTCTTTAAATTGTGTGGTGCGTGGTGCGTGTGGTTCTTAACCTGAGCCTTTCATTCAGCAGCTGTATTAGCAGCAGAGTGGGTTTGGAAGGTGGAGTAGAAGATGTTAAAGGCTGGAGCAGATAGATGCTGTCTCGAGGTCCTTTCCCACCAGGGGTTTATGGAGGAGAAGATAGAAATGTCGAGGTGGTGTTGAGGCTGACAAATGAGCAAGGAGCTGAGAACTGCACTTAGGAGAAGGTTTTGAGCTCTAGGTTAATCCCTGTGCGTTGTAAGCACAAAAGATAAGGCTGAGGCAGGAAACGGGGGGTCCTGTGATTTTGTTGTTGTCGTGATTGTCCTTGTCGTTGTTGAGCAGTAGGAAAAGCATTGAGGTTGCTTAGAAAACAAGCAAGCACAAGCGAATGGGTTCTTGTACATGTTTGGTGTGCGTAATGCCGCAGAGAAGCGTGTCAATCCAAAGCCTAAAGCTGTTGTGTTGCTGAACACATCAGACTTGCAGTCCTCCTGCAGCTTTCTTTCGCATCTCTCAATTTTGGCCCTTAATGAATAGGATGCAAAGGTGTTTGTGAGGCAGTTGAGCTGATCCAGTAGTAGGAATGCAGCCTCCATCCAGATACTTTGAATTTTGCTCCGACAAGTTTTCCCCTGGATGGGGGTTAAGCTGATGTAATGCTCTGAGATGTTGAAGGATTCGTGATGTTTAGGAAGGCAAGTTTTAGTTAGAGGTCCTATGGAACAGGAGTCTGCACGTGCACCTTTCCTCTTGGATCTTTGTTGTAAACGTTTGGCATGAGTACTTTGGGAAAGTAGTGCTTTGTAAGACAAAAGAATGCTCTGAGATAACAGGGAACAAAATCTTGCTTTGTTGGAGAAATGTGTATCGTCTGATATGGTAGGACGTGTTGAGTATGGTATTGATTGCGTTTACTGTGTGAAATGTATGTTTTGTGGATAGCGTATGGTAGGGCTTGTATATATGGTGTGTTAGGGATGTTATGTTCTGTCTTCTATGCATGGAATCTTGTAATCTGTATTTTCTTCTGTTTATTGCATTTTGAGTTTTGTCTCTTGTTTTTCCGTCTTTTATGTTTGTACTTAGTCTGTATTGCCTTTTGTATTGTATGTCTTGTGTTGTACAGTAGGGAATTTCTTGTCTTTTGTTTTGTATTCTCTGTCTGGTATTGTATTTATGGTATATATTTTGTGTTGCATGTTGTAGTGCGTGTCTTGGCTTTTGCGTTGGATTCAAGAGCTCTTGATTGCGCTGCACCGGAGGAGCCCTTCACGGCTCTGCCTCGGAGGAGGCCTTGGTTACGCCTCGCCGGAGGAGCTCTTCTTCACAGCACGCCAGTTAAGTCCTTTACTGTGCCTCAGCGGAGGAGCCCTTCACCCCTCTGCTAAGGTGGTCTTGGAGCCCTTCGGCCCACCACTGCGGAAGAGTCCTTTACCACATTGCCTGGCTCTTGTCAGATCACATCACCACGTCGACCCAGAGGAGCAATTGCTCACACCATCGCAGAGAAAGCCCTTGACTGCTCTGCCAGGCTGTTCTTGGAGCCCTTCATATTGCTGTGCCAGAGGAAACCTTCAGAAACCTTCAGCACGCCTCCTTGGAAGAATGCTTCCTAGCGCCTTCCTGGAGAAGCCCTTCATGCCACATGAGTGAAGTTCTTCATCGCACCCTTGCAAAGGAGCCCTTTGCCATGCTGCCTCAGAGGAGGCCTTCGCCACGCGGCACCAGAAGATGTCTTGGCCATGCTCCACCAGAGGAGCCCTTCACTGTGCCTTGTTGCCAGAAAGGCTCTTCTTCAACCGTCGCGGAGATGTCCTTCAGCACAGCACCCAGCTGTTCTTGGAGTCCCTCATTGCGCAGCTCCAGAGGATCCCTTGTCCGTGGCCCACAGAGGAGCCCTTCACCACGCCCGCCCAGCAGCGCCTTTCACTGCACGGCCAGGCTGTTCTTAAAGCCCTTTGCCGTGTGGCACCAGAAGAGCCCATCATCACGTCATGCCAGAGGGACCCATCATGAGGCCGCCCCTGAGGAGGAGTTGACCGTGCTGTTCCGGAGGAGCCCCCCCATATACGGATAAGTATATCTGTATCCCATACATCTTGTTAGTTTCGGGATTAAAATTGATTCTTGTAGAGGAATGTACGTTCTTGTAGAGTCTACGGTATCTTCCCATGTGTAACCCCCGTGCCTTTTTCAGGAGCAGGACTTTTAAGTGAACGTTCCTTGAAGCTGAAGTCCTTGGACTACTCAGGGACTGAGGTGGCGAGAGAGGAGCCGGACTGTGTTGTGAGGGAAGGGAGGGAAGCTGAGGCCAGGAGCTCTAAGATAAGTTTTTCTTTAAATTGTGTGTGCGTGCGTGCGTGCGTGTGTGTGTTCTTAACCTGAGCCTTTCATTCAGCAGCTGTATTAGCAGCAGAGTTGGGTTTGGAAGGTGGAGTAGAAGATGTTAAAGGCTGGAGCAGATAGATGCTGTCTCGAGGTCCTTTCCCACCAGGGGTTTATGGAGGAGAAGATAGAAATGTCGAGGTGGTGTTGAGGCTGACAAATGAGCAAGGAGCTGAGAACTGCACTTAGGAGAAGGTTTGAGCTCTAGGTTAATCCCTGTGCGTTGTAAGCACAAAAGATAAGGCTGAGGCAGGAAACGGGGGGTCCTGTGATTTGTTGTTGTCGTGATTGTCCTTGTCGTTGTTGAGCAGTAGGAAAAGCATTGAGGTTGCTTAGAAAACAAGCAAGCACAAGCGAATGGGTTCTTGTACATGTTTGGTGTGCGTAATGCCGCAGAGAAGCGTGTCAATCCAAAGCCTAAAGCTGTTGTGTTGCTGAACACATCAGACTTGCAGTCCTCCTGCAGCTTTCTTTCGCATCTCTCAATTTTGGCCCTTAATGAATAGGATGCAAAGGTGTTTTGTGAGGCAGTTGAGCTGATCCAGTAGTAGGAATGCAGCCTCCATCCAGATACTTTGAATTTGCTCCGACAAGTTTTCCCCTGGATGGGGGTTAAGCTGATGTAATGCTCTGAGATGTTGAAGGATTCGTGATGTTTAGGAAGGCAAGTTTTAGTTAGAGGTCCTATGGAACAGGAGTCTGCACGTGCACCTTCCTCTTGGATCTTTGTTGTAAAACGTTTGGCATGAGTACTTTGGGAAAGTAGTGCTTTGTAAGACAAAAGAATGCTCTGAGATAACAGGGAACAAAATCTTGCTTTGTTGGAGAATGTGTATCGTCTGATATGGTAGGACGTGTTGAGTATGGTATTGATTGCGTTTACTGTGTGAAATGTATGTTTTGTGGATAGCGTATGGTAGGGCTTGTATATATGGTGTGTTAGGGATGTTATGTTCTGTCTTCTATGCATGGAATCTTGTAATCTGTATTTTCTTCTGTTTATTGCATTTTGAGTTTTGTCTCTTGTCTCTTGTTTCTGTCTTTTATGTTTTGTACTTAGTCTGTATTGCCTTTTGTATTGTATGTCTTGTGTTGTACAGTAGGGAATTTCTTGTCTTTGTTTTGTATTCTCTGTCTGGTATTGTATTTATGTATATATTTTGTGTTGCATGTTGTAGTGTGTGTCTTGGCTTTTGCGTTGGATTCAAGAGCTCTTCATTGCGCTGCACCGGAGGAGCCCTTCACGGCTCTGCCTCGGAGGAGGCCTTGGTTACGCCTCGCCGGAGGAGCTCTTCTTCACAGCACGCCAGTTAAGTCCTTTACTGTGCCTCAGCGGAGGAGCCCTTCACCCCTCTGCTAAGGTGGTCTTGGAGCCCTTCGGCCCACCACTGCGGAAGAGTCCTTTACCACATTGCCTGGCTCTTGTCAGATCACATCACCACGTCGACCCAGAGGAGCAATTGCTCACACCATCGCAGAGAAAGCCCTTGACTGCTCTGCCAGGCTGTTCTTGGAGCCCTTCATATTGCTGTGCCAGAGGAAACCTTCAGAAACCTTCAGCACGCCTCCTTGGAAGAATGCTTCCTAGCGCCTTCCTGGAGAAGCCCTTCATGCCACATGAGTGAAGTTCTTCATCGCACCCTTGCAAAGGAGCCCTTTGCCATGCTGCCTCAGAGGAGGCCTTCGCCACGCGGCACCAGAAGATGTCTTGGCCATGCTACACCAGAGGAGCCCTTCACTGTGCCTTGTTGCCAGAAAGGCTCTTCTTCACCGTCCCGGAGATGTCCTTCAGCACAGCACCCAGCTGTTCTTGGAGTCCCTCATTGCGCAGCTCCAGAGGATCCCTTGTCCGTGGCCCACAGAGGAGCCCTTCACCACGCCCGCCCAGCAGCGCCTTTCACTGCACGGCCAGGCTGTTCTTAAAGCCCTTTGCCGTGTGGCACCAGAAGAGCCCATCATCACGTCATGCCAGAGGGACCCATCATGAGGCCGCCCCTGAGGAGGAGTTGACCGTGCTGTTCCGGAGGAGCCCCCCCATATACGGATAAGTATATCTGTATCCCATACATCTTGTTAGTTTCGGGATTAAATTGATTCTTGTAGAGGAATGTACGTTCTTGTAGAGTCTACGGTATCTTCCCATGTGTAACCCCCATGCCTTTTTCAGGAGCAGGACTTTTAAGTGAACGTTCCTGAAGCTGAAGTCCTTGGACTACTCAGGGACTGAGGTGGCGAGAGAGGAGCCGGACTGTGTTGTGAGGGAAGGGAGGGAAGCTGAGGCCAGGAGCTCTAAGATAAGTTTTTCTTTAAATTGTGTGTGCGTGCGTGCGTGTGTGTGTTCTTAACCTGAGCCTTTCATTCAGCAGCTGTATTTAGCAGCAGAGTTGGGTTTGGAAGGTGGAGTAGAAGATGTTAAAGGCTGGAGCAGATAGATGCTGTCTCGAGGTCCTTTCCCACCAGGGGTTTATGGAGGAGAAGATAGAAATGTCGAGGTGGTGTTGAGGCTGACAAATGAGCAAGGAGCTGAGAACTGCACTTAGGAGAAGGTTTTGAGCTCTAGGTTAATCCCTGTGCGTTGTAAGCACAAAAGATAAGGCTGAGGCAGGAACGGGGGGTCCTGTGATTTGTTGTTGTCGTGATTGTCCTTGTCGTTGTTGAGCAGTAGGAAAAGCATTGAGGTTGCTTAGAAAACAAGCAAGCACAAGCGAATGGGTTCTTGTACATGTTTGGTGTGCGTAATGCCGCAGAGAAGCGTGTCAATCCAAAGCCTAAAGCTGTTGTGTTGCTGAACACATCAGACTTGCAGTCCTCCTGCAGCTTTCTTTCGCATCTCTCAATTTTGGCCCTTAATGAATAGGATGCAAAGGTGTTTTGTGAGGCAGTTGAGCTGATCCAGTAGTAGGAATGCAGCCTCCATCCAGATACTTTGAATTTTGCTCCGACAAGTTTTCCCCTGGATGGGGGTTAAGCTGATGTAATGCTCTGAGATGTTGAAGGATTCGTGATGTTTAGGAAGGCAAGTTTTAGTTAGAGGTCCTATGGAACAGGAGTCTGCACGTGCACCTTTCCTCTTGGATCTTGTTGTAAAACGTTTGGCATGAGTACTTTGGGAAAGTAGTGCTTTGTAAGACAAAAGAATGCTCTGAGATAACAGGGAACAAAATCTTGCTTTGTTGGAGAAATGTGTATCGTCTGATATGGTAGGACGTGTTGAGTATGGTATTGATTGCGTTTACTGTGTGAAATGTATGTTTTGTGGATAGCGTATGGTAGGGCTTGTATATATGGTGTGTTAGGGATGTTATGTTCTGTCTTCTATGCATGGAATCTTGTAATCTGTATTTTCTTCTGTTTATTGCATTTTGAGTTTTGTCTCTTGTTTTTTCCGTCTTTTATGTTTTGTACTTAGTCTGTATTGCCTTTTGTATTGTATGTCTTGTGTTGTACAGTAGGGAATTTCTTGTCTTTTGTTTTGTATTCTCTGTCTGGTATTGTATTTATGGTATATATTTTGTGTTGCATGTTGTAGTGCGTGTCTTGGCTTTTGCGTTGGATTCAAGAGCTCTTGATTGCGCTGCACCGGAGGAGCCCTTCACGGCTCTGCCTCGGAGGAGGCCTTGGTTACGCCTCGCCGGAGGAGCTCTTCTTCACAGCACGCCAGTTAAGTCCTTTACTGTGCCTCAGCGGAGGAGCCCTTCACCCCTCTGCTAAGGTGGTCTTGGAGCCCTTCGGCCCACCACTGCGGAAGAGTCCTTTACCACATTGCCTGGCTCTTGTCAGATCACATCACCACGTCGACCCAGAGGAGCAATTGCTCACACCATCGCAGAGAAAGCCCTTGACTGCTCTGCCAGGCTGTTCTTGGAGCCCTTCATATTGCTGTGCCAGAGGAAACCTTCAGAAACCTTCAGCACGCCTCCTTGGAAGAATGCTTCCTAGCGCCTTCCTGGAGAAGCCCTTCATGCCACATGAGTGAAGTTCTTCATCGCACCCTTGCAAAGGAGCCCTTTGCCATGCTGCCTCAGAGGAGGCCTTCGCCACGCGGCACCAGAAGATGTCTTGGCCATGCTACACCAGAGGAGCCCTTCACTGTGCCTTGTTGCCAGAAAGGCTCTTCTTCACCGTCCCGGAGATGTCCTTCAGCACAGCACCCAGCTGTTCTTGGAGTCCCTCATTGCGCAGCTCCAGAGGATCCCTTGTCCGTGGCCCACAGAGGAGCCCTTCACCACGCCCGCCCAGCAGCGCCTTTCACTGCACGGCCGGGCTGTTCTTAAAGCCCTTTGCCGTGTGGCACCAGAAGAGCCCATCATCACGTCATGCCAGAGGGACCCATCATGAGGCCGCCCCTGAGGAGGAGTTGACCGTGCTGTTCCGGAGGAGCCCCCCCATATACGGATAAGTATATCTGTATCCCATATATCTTGTTAGTTTCGGGATTAAAATTGATTCTTGTAGAGGAATGTACGTTCTTGTAGAGTCTACGGTATCTTCCCATGTGTAACCCCCATGCCTTTTTCAGGAGCAGGACTTTTAAGTGAACGTTCCTTGAAGCTGAAGTCCTTGGACTACTCAGGGACTGAGGTGGCGAGAGAGGAGCCGGACTGTGTTGTGAGGGAAGGGAGGGAAGCTGAGGCCAGGAGCTCTAAGATAAGTTTTCTTTAAATTGTGTGCGTGCGTGCGTGCGTGTGTGTGTTCTTAACCTGAGCCTTTCATTCAGCAGCTGTATTTAGCAGCAGAGTTGGGTTTGGAAGGTGGAGTAGAAGATGTTAAAGGCTGGAGCAGATAGATGCTGTCTCGAGGTCCTTTCCCACCAGGGGTTTATGGAGGAGAAGATAGAAATGTCGAGGTGGTGTTGAGGCTGACAAATGAGCAAGGAGCTGAGAACTGCACTTAGGAGAAGGTTTTGAGCTCTAGGTTAATCCCTGTGCGTTGTAAGCACAAAAGATAAGGCTGAGGCAGGAAACGGGGGGTCCTGTGATTTTGTTGTTGTCGTGATTGTCCTTGTCGTTGTTGAGCAGTAGGAAAAGCATTGAGGTTGCTTAGAAAACAAGCAAGCACAAGCGAATGGGTTCTTGTACATGTTTGGTGTGCGTAATGCCGCAGAGAAGCGTGTCAATCCAAAGCCTAAAGCTGTGTGTTGCTGAACACATCAGACTTGCAGTCCTCCTGCAGCTTTCTTTCGCATCTCTCAATTTTGGCCCTTAATGAATAGGATGCAAAGGTGTTTTGTGAGGCAGTTGAGCTGATCCAGTAGTAGGAATGCAGCCTCCATCCAGATACTTTGAATTTTGCTCCGACAAGTTTTCCCCTGGATGGGGGTTAAGCTGATGTAATGCTCTGAGATGTTGAAGGATTCGTGATGTTTAGGAAGGCAAGTTTAGTTAGAGGTCCTATGGAACAGGAGTCTGCACGTGCACCTTTCCTCTTGGATCTTTGTTGTAAAACGTTTGGCATGAGTACTTTGGGAAAGTAGTGCTTTGTAAGACAAAAGAATGCTCTGAGATAACAGGGAACAAAATCTTGCTTTGTTGGAGAAATGTGTATCGTCTGATATGGTAGGACGTGTTGAGTATGGTATTGATTGCGTTTACTGTGTGAAATGTATGTTTTGTGGATAGCGTATGGTAGGGCTTGTATATATGGTGTGTTAGGGATGTTATGTTCTGTCTTCTATGCATGGAATCTTGTAATCTGTATTTTCTTCTGTTTATTGCATTTTGAGTTTTGTCTCTTGTTTTTTCCTGTCTTTTATGTTTTGTACTTAGTCTGTATTGCCTTTTGTATTGTATGTCTTGTGTTGTACAGTAGGGAATTTCTTGTCTTTTGTTTTGTATTCTCTGTCTGGTATTGTATTTATGGTATATATTTTGTGTTGCATGTTGTAGTGCGTGTCTTGGCTTTTGCGTTGGATTCAAGAGCTCTTGATTGCGCTGCACCGGAGGAGCCCTTCACGGCTCTGCCTCGGAGGAGGCCTTGGTTACGCCTCGCCGGAGGAGCTCTTCTTCACAGCACGCCAGTTAAGTCCTTTACTGTGCCTCAGCGGAGGAGCCCTTCACCCCTCTGCTAAGGTGGTCTTGGAGCCCTTCGGCCCACCACTGCGGAAGAGTCCTTTACCACATTGCCTGGCTCTTGTCAGATCACATCACCACGTCGACCCAGAGGAGCAATTGCTCACACCATCGCAGAGAAAGCCCTTGACTGCTCTGCCAGGCTGTTCTTGGAGCCCTTCATATTGCTGTGCCAGAGGAAACCTTCAGAAACCTTCAGCACGCCTCCTTGGAAGAATGCTTCCTAGCGCCTTCCTGGAGAAGCCCTTCATGCCACATGAGTGAAGTTCTTCATCGCACCCTTGCAAAGGAGCCCTTTGCCATGCTGCCTCAGAGGAGGCCTTCGCCACGCGGCACCAGAAGATGTCTTGGCCATGCTCCACCAGAGGAGCCCTTCACTGTGCCTTGTTGCCAGAAAGGCTCTTCTTCACCGTCCCGGAGATGTCCTTCAGCACAGCACCCAGCTGTTCTTGGAGTCCCTCATTGCGCAGCTCCAGAGGATCCCTTGTCCGTGGCCCACAGAGGAGCCCTTCACCACGCCCGCCCAGCAGCGCCTTTCACTGCACGGCCGGGCTGTTCTTAAAGCCCTTTGCCGTGTGGCACCAGAAGAGCCCATCATCACGTCATGCCAGAGGGACCCATCATGAGGCCGCCCCTGAGGAGGAGTTGACCGTGCTGTTCCGGAGGAGCCCCCCCATATACGGATAAGTATATCTGTATCCCATACATCTTGTTAGTTTCGGGATTAAAATTGATTCTTGTAGAGGAATGTACGTTCTTGTAGAGTCTACGGTATCTTCCCATGTGTAACCCCCATGCCTTTTCAGGAGCAGGACTTTTAAGTGAACGTTCCTTGAAGCTGAAGTCCTTGGACTACTCAGGGACTGAGGTGGCGAGAGAGGAGCCGGACTGTGTTGTGAGGGAAGGGAGGGAAGCTGAGGCCAGGAGCTCTAAGATAAGTTTTTCTTTAAATTGTGTGCGTGCGTGCGTGCGTGTGTGTGTTCTTAACCTGAGCCTTTCATTCAGCAGCTGTATTTAGCAGCAGAGTTGGGTTTGGAAGGTGGAGTAGAAGATGTTAAAGGCTGGAGCAGATAGATGCTGTCTCGAGGTCCTTTCCCACCAGGGGTTTATGGAGGAGAAGATAGAAATGTCGAGGTGGTGTTGAGGCTGACAAATGAGCAAGGAGCTGAGAACTGCACTTAGGAGAAGGTTTTGAGCTCTAGGTTAATCCCTGTGCGTTGTAAGCACAAAAGATAAGGCTGAGGCAGGAAACGGGGGGTCCTGTGATTTTGTTGTTGTCGTGATTGTCCTTGTCGTTGTTGAGCAGTAGGAAAAGCATTGAGGTTGCTTAGAAAACAAGCAAGCACAAGCGAATGGGTTCTTGTACATGTTTGGTGTGCGTAATGCCGCAGAGAAGCGTGTCAATCCAAAGCCTAAAGCTGTTGTGTTGCTGAACACATCAGACTTGCAGTCCTCCTGCAGCTTTCTTTCGCATCTCTCAATTTTGGCCCTTAATGAATAGGATGCAAAGGTGTTTTGTGAGGCAGTTGAGCTGATCCAGTAGTAGGAATGCAGCCTCCATCCAGATACTTTGAATTTTGCTCCGACAAGTTTTCCCCTGGATGGGGGTTAAGCTGATGTAATGCTCTGAGATGTTGAAGGATTCGTGATGTTTAGGAAGGCAAGTTTTAGTTAGAGGTCCTATGGAACAGGAGTCTGCACGTGCACCTTTCCTCTTGGATCTTTGTTGTAAAACGTTTGGCATGAGTACTTTGGGAAAGTAGTGCTTTGTAAGACAAAAGAATGCTCTGAGATAACAGGAACAAAATCTTGCTTTGTTGGAGAAATGTGTATCGTCTGATATGGTAGGACGTGTTGAGTATGGTATTGATTGCGTTTACTGTGTGAAATGTATGTTTTGTGGATAGCGTATGGTAGGGCTTGTATATATGGTGTGTTAGGGATGTTATGTTCTGTCTTCTATGCATGGAATCTTGTAATCTGTATTTTCTTCTGTTTATTGCATTTTGAGTTTTGTCTCTTGTTTTTTCCGTCTTTTATGTTTTGTACTTAGTCTGTATTGCCTTTTGTATTGTATGTCTTGTGTTGTACAGTAGGGAATTTCTTGTCTTTTGTTTTGTATTCTCTGTCTGGTATTGTATTTATGGTATATATTTTGTGTTGCATGTTGTAGTGCGTGTCTTGGCTTTTGCGTTGGATTCAAGAGCTCTTGATTGCGCTGCACCGGAGGAGCCCTTCACGGCTCTGCCTCGGAGGAGGCCTTGGTTACGCCTCGCCGGAGGAGCTCTTCTTCACAGCACCCCAGTTAAGTCCTTTACTGTGCCTCAGCGGAGGAGCCCTTCACCCCTCTGCTAAGGTGGTCTTGGAGCCCTTCGGCCCACCACTGCGGAAGAGTCCTTTACCACATTGCCTGGCTCTTGTCAGATCACATCACCACGTCGACCCAGAGGAGCAATTGCTCACACCATCGCAGAGAAAGCCCTTGACTGCTCTGCCAGGCTGTTCTTGGAGCCCTTCATATTGCTGTGCCAGAGGAAACCTTCAGAAACCTTCAGCACGCCTCCTTGGAAGAATGCTTCCTAGCGCCTTCCTGGAGAAGCCCTTCATGCCACATGAGTGAAGTTCTTCATCGCACCCTTGCAAAGGAGCCCTTTGCCATGCTGCCTCAGAGGAGGCCTTCGCCACGCGGCACCAGAAGATGTCTTGGCCATGCTACACCAGAGGAGCCCTTCACTGTGCCTTGTTGCCAGAAAGGCTCTTCTTCACCGTCCCGGAGATGTCCTTCAGCACAGCACCCAGCTGTTCTTGGAGTCCCTCATTGCGCAGCTCCAGAGGATCCCTTGTCCGTGGCCCACAGAGGAGCCCTTCACCACGCCCGCCCAGCAGCGCCTTTCACTGCACGGCCAGGCTGTTCTTAAAGCCCTTTGCCGTGTGGCACCAGAAGAGCCCATCATCACGTCATGCCAGAGGGACCCGTCATGAGGCCGCCCCTGAGGAGGAGTTGACCGTGCTGTTCCGGAGGAGCCCCCCCCGTATACGGATAAGTATATCTGTATCCCATATATCTTGTTAGTTTCGGGATTAAAATTGATTCTTGTAGAGGAATGTACGTTCTTGTAGAGTCTACGGTATCTTCCCATGTGTAACCCCCATGCCTTTTTCAGGAGCAGGACTTTTAAGTGAACGTTCCTTGAAGCTGAAGTCCTTGGACTACTCAGGGACTGAGGTGGCGAGAGAGGAGCCGGACTGTGTTGTGAGGGAAGGGAGGGAAGCTGAGGCCAGGAGCTCTAAGATAAGTTTTTCTTTAAATTGTGTGCGTGCGTGCGTGCGTGTGTGTGTTCTTAACCTGAGCCTTTCATTCAGCAGCTGTATTTAGCAGCAGAGTTGGGTTTGGAAGGTGGAGTAGAAGATGTTAAAGGCTGGAGCAGATAGATGCTGTCTCGAGGTCCTTTCCCACCAGGGGTTTATGGAGGAGAAGATAGAAATGTCGAGGTGGTGTTGAGGCTGACAAATGAGCAAGGAGCTGAGAACTGCACTTAGGAGAAGGTTTTGAGCTCTAGGTTAATCCCTGTGCGTTGTAAGCACAAAAGATAAGGCTGAGGCAGGAAACGGGGGGTCCTGTGATTTTGTTGTTGTCGTGATTGTCCTTGTCGTTGTTGAGCAGTAGGAAAAGCATTGAGGTTGCTTAGAAAACAAGCAAGCACAAGCGAATGGGTTCTTGTACATGTTTGGTGTGCGTAATGCCGCAGAGAAGCGTGTCAATCCAAAGCCTAAAGCTGTTGTGTTGCTGAACACATCAGACTTGCAGTCCTCCTGCAGCTTTCTTTCGCATCTCTCAATTTTGGCCCTTAATGAATAGGATGCAAAGGTGTTTTGTGAGGCAGTTGAGCTGATCCAGTAGTAGGAATGCAGCCTCCATCCAGATACTTTGAATTTTGCTCCGACAAGTTTTCCCCTGGATGGGGGTTAAGCTGATGTAATGCTCTGAGATGTTGAAGGATTCGTGATGTTTAGGAAGGCAAGTTTTAGTTAGAGGTCCTATGGAACAGGAGTCTGCACGTGCACCTTTCCTCTTGGATCTTTGTTGTAAAACGTTTGGCATGAGTACTTTGGGAAAGTAGTGCTTTGTAAGACAAAAGAATGCTCTGAGATAACAGGGAACAAAATCTTGCTTTGTTGGAGAAATGTGTATCGTCTGATATGGTAGGACGTGTTGAGTATGGTATTGATTGCGTTTACTGTGTGAAATGTATGTTTTGTGGATAGCGTATGGTAGGGCTTGTATATATGGTGTGTTAGGGATGTTATGTTCTGTCTTCTATGCATGGAATCTTGTAATCTGTATTTTCTTCTGTTTATTGCATTTTGAGTTTTGTCTCTTGTTTTTTCCGTCTTTTATGTTTTGTACTTAGTCTGTATTGCCTTTTGTATTGTATGTCTTGTGTTGTACAGTAGGGAATTTCTTGTCTTTTGTTTTGTATTCTCTGTCTGGTATTGTATTTATGGTATATATTTTGTGTTGCATGTTGTAGTGCGTGTCTTGGCTTTTGCGTTGGATTCAAGAGCTCTTGATTGCGCTGCACCGGAGGAGCCCTTCACGGCTCTGCCTCGGAGGAGGCCTTGGTTACGCCTCGCCGGAGGAGCTCTTCTTCACAGCACGCCAGTTAAGTCCTTTACTGTGCCTCAGCGGAGGAGCCCTTCACCCCTCTGCTAAGGTGGTCTTGGAGCCCTTCGGCCCACCACTGCGGAAGAGTCCTTTACCACATTGCCTGGCTCTTGTCAGATCACATCACCACGTCGACCCAGAGGAGCAATTGCTCACACCATCGCAGAGAAAGCCCTTGACTGCTCTGCCAGGCTGTTCTTGGAGCCCTTCATATTGCTGTGCCAGAGGAAACCTTCAGAAACCTTCAGCACGCCTCCTTGGAAGAATGCTTCCTAGCGCCTTCCTGGAGAAGCCCTTCATGCCACATGAGTGAAGTTCTTCATCGCACCCTTGCAAAGGAGCCCTTTGCCATGCTGCCTCAGAGGAGGCCTTCGCCACGCGGCACCAGAAGATGTCTTGGCCATGCTACACCAGAGGAGCCCTTCACTGTGCCTTGTTGCCAGAAAGGCTCTTCTTCACCGTCCCGGAGATGTCCTTCAGCACAGCACCCAGCTGTTCTTGGAGTCCCTCATTGCGCAGCTCCAGAGGATCCCTTGTCCGTGGCCCACAGAGGAGCCCTTCACCACGCCCGCCCAGCAGCGCCTTTCACTGCACGGCCAGGCTGTTCTTAAAGCCCTTTGCCGTGTGGCACCAGAAGAGCCCA
This sequence comes from Tauraco erythrolophus, assembly GCF_009769465.1. Taxonomy (NCBI): domain Eukaryota; kingdom Metazoa; phylum Chordata; class Aves; order Musophagiformes; family Musophagidae; genus Tauraco; species Tauraco erythrolophus. The sequence continues at coordinate 76,712 of NW_028238649.1, read as the reverse complement.
TCATCACGTCATGCCAGAGGGACCCAGTCATGAGGCCGCCCCTGAGGAGGAGTTGACCGTGCTGTTCCGGAGGAGCCCCCCCATATACGGATAAGTATATCTGTATCCCATACATCTTGTTAGTTTCGGGATTAAAATTGATTCTTGTAGAGGAATGTACGTTCTTGTAGAGTCTACGGTATCTTCCCATGTGTAACCCCCATGCCTTTTTCAGGAGCAGGACTTTTAAGTGAACGTTCCTTGAAGCTGAAGTCCTTGGACTACTCAGGGACTGAGGTGGCGAGAGAGGAGCCGGACTGTGTTGTGAGGGAAGGGAGGGAAGCTGAGGCCAGGAGCTCTAAGATAAGTTTTTCTTTAAATTGTGTGCGTGTGTGCGTGTGTGTGTTCTTAACCTGAGCCTTTCATTCAGCAGCTGTATTTAGCAGCAGAGTTGGGTTTGGAAGGTGGAGTAGAAGATGTTAAAGGCTGGAGCAGATAGATGCTGTCTCGAGGTCCTTTCCCACCAGGGGTTTATGGAGGAGAAGATAGAAATGTCGAGGTGGTGTTGAGGCTGACAAATGAGCAAGGAGCTGAGAACTGCACTTAGGAGAAGGTTTTGAGCTCTAGGTTAATCCCTGTGCGTTGTAAGCACAAAAGATAAGGCTGAGGCAGGAAACGGGGGGTCCTGTGATTTTGTTGTTGTCGTGATTGTCCTTGTCGTTGTTGAGCAGTAGGAAAAGCATTGAGGTTGCTTAGAAAACAAGCAAGCACAAGCGAATGGGTTCTTGTACATGTTTGGTGTGCGTAATGCCGCAGAGAAGCGTGTCAATCCAAAGCCTAAAGCTGTTGTGTTGCTGAACACATCAGACTTGCAGTCCTCCTGCAGCTTTCTTTCGCATCTCTCAATTTTGGCCCTTAATGAATAGGATGCAAAGGTGTTTTGTGAGGCAGTTGAGCTGATCCAGTAGTAGGAATGCAGCCTCCATCCAGATACTTTGAATTTTGCTCCGACAAGTTTTCCCCTGGATGGGGGTTAAGCTGATGTAATGCTCTGAGATGTTGAAGGATTCGTGATGTTTAGGAAGGCAAGTTTTAGTTAGAGGTCCTATGGAACAGGAGTCTGCACGTGCACCTTTCCTCTTGGATCTTTGTTGTAAAACGTTTGGCATGAGTACTTTGGGAAAGTAGTGCTTTGTAAGACAAAAGAATGCTCTGAGATAACAGGGAACAAAATCTTGCTTTGTTGGAGAAATGTGTATCGTCTGATATGGTAGGACGTGTTGAGTATGGTATTGATTGCGTTTACTGTGTGAAATGTATGTTTTGTGGATAGCGTATGGTAGGGCTTGTATATATGGTGTGTTAGGGATGTTATGTTCTGTCTTCTATGCATGGAATCTTGTAATCTGTATTTCTTCTGTTTATTGCATTTTGAGTTTTGTCTCTTGTTTTTCTGTCTTTTATGTTTTGTACTTAGTCTGTATTGCCTTTTGTATTGTATGTCTTGTGTTGTACAGTAGGGAATTTCTTGTCTTTTGTTTTGTATTCTCTGTCTGGTATTGTATTTATGGTATATATTTTGTGTTGCATGTTGTAGTGCGTGTCTTGGCTTTTGCGTTGGATTCAAGAGCTCTTGATTGCGCTGCACCGGAGGAGCCCTTCACGGCTCTGCCTCGGAGGAGGCCTTGGTTACGCCTCGCCGGAGGAGCTCTTCTTCACAGCACGCCAGTTAAGTCCTTTACTGTGCCTCAGCGGAGGAGCCCTTCACCCCTCTGCTAAGGTGGTCTTGGAGCCCTTCGGCCCACCACTGCGGAAGAGTCCTTTACCACATTGCCTGGCTCTTGTCAGATCACATCACCACGTCGACCCAGAGGAGCAATTGCTCACACCATCGCAGAGAAAGCCCTTGACTGCTCTGCCAGGCTGTTCTTGGAGCCCTTCATATTGCTGTGCCAGAGGAAACCTTCAGCACGCCTCCTTGGAAGAACGCTTCCTAGCGCCTTCCTGGAGAAGCCCTTCATGCCACATGAGTGAAGTTCTTCATCGCACCCTTGCAAAGGAGCCCTTTGCCATGCTGCCTCAGAGGAGGCCTTCGCCACGCGGCACCAGAAGATGTCTTGGCCGTGCTACACCAGAGGAGCCCTTCACTGTGCCTTGTTGCCAGAAAGGCTCTTCTTCACCGTCCCGGAGATGTCCTTCAGCACAGCACCCATCTGTTCTTGGAGTCCCTCATTGCGCAGCTCCAGAGGATCCCTTGTCCGTGGCCCACAGAGGAGCCCTTCACCACGCCCGCCCAGCAGCGCCTTTCACTGCACGGCCGGGCTGTTCTTAAAGCCCTTTGCCGTGTGGCACCAGAAGAGCCCATCATCACGTCATGCCAGAGGGACCCATCATGAGGCCGCCCCTGAGGAGGAGTTGACCGTGCCGTTCCGGAGGAGCGCCCCCGTATACGGATAAGTATATCTGTATCCCATGTATCTTGTTAGTTTTGGGATTAAAATTGATTCTTGTAGAGGAATGTACGTTCTTGTAGAGTCTACTGTATCTTCCCGTGTATAACCCCCGTGCCTTTTTCAGGAGCAGGACTTCTAAGTGAACGTTCCTTGAAGCTGAAGTCCTTGGACTATTCAGAGACTGAGGTGGCGAGAGAGGAGACGGACTGTGTTGTGAGGGAAGGGAAGCTGAGGCCAGGAGCTCTAAGATAAGTTTTTCTTTAAATTGTGTGTGTGTGTGTTCTTAACCCGAGCCTTTCATTCAGCAGCTGTATTTAGCAGCAGAGTTGGGTTTGGAAGGTGGAGTAGAAGATGTTAAAGGCTGGAGCAGATAGATGCTGTCTCGAGGTCCTTTCCCACCAGGGGTTTATGGAGGAGAAGATAGAAATGTCGAGGTGGTGTTGAGGCTGACAAATGAGCAAGGAGCTGAGAACTGCACTTAGGAGAAGGTTTTGAGCTCTAGGTTAATCCCTGTGCGTTGTAAGCACAAAAGATAAGGCTGAGGCAGGAAATGGGGGAGTCCTGTGATTTTGTTGTTGTTGTTGTTGTTGTTGTTATTATTATTATTTGCTCCCCTCCCCCCCCAGGGGCTTGAGCAGTAGGAAAAGCATTGAGGTTGCTTAGTAAACAAGGAAGCCGTGGTGCTGTGCTGGACATGTGGTGCTTGATGGAAAAGGAGGTGTGGAATTGTCTTTGCAGAGCAGCGTCCCAGTTGTGTCTTTGCTTGTGGTGTGGGTGCCTGTTGCTCTTCCATGGCTCTTGCTGGCAGGGGAAGGAGGTTACTCACTTTCAGAGAGGCCCCCCTGCCCTCAGAGGAGTTCAAGTCTTGTAGGGTGTCGTCTGAAGGGCACTGGCTTGCTCGTTGCTTTCTCTCTAGGTACCCGTTTGCAGAATTTGCTGTGTTCTGGTTTACGGCAGCCCAGAAATGCATCTCTCTGCTTTCATCTGGAACAGACTGTAGTGCAGCAGCCGGTGCGTCATCTCTCTGGTCTACGGGCAGACTCCATTCCACAGAGAGACAAAAGAGTCCCAGCAACTCCTTCCCGCGACGCACCCCACATGGCCTTTACTGCTGCGGAGCACCTCAGCTGCTCTTTGCCACCACGATGCACCCCAGCAGCTCTTCCTGGCTGGGTCGCGCCCCAGCAGCTCTTTGCCGCCGTGACGCACCCCAGCAGCTCTTTGCCGCCGTGACGCACCCCAGCATCTCTTTGCCGCCGCGACGCACCCCAGCAGCCCTTTTTGGCCACGACGCACCCCAGCATCTCTTTCTGGGCGCGACGCACCCCAGCATCTTTTTCTGGGCACGACGCGCCCCAGCATCTCTGTCTGGCCGCGACGCACCCCAGCAGCTCTTTCTGGCCGCGACACACCCCAGCATCTTTTTCTGGGCAGGACGCGCCCCAGCATCTCTATCTGGCCGCGACGCACCCCAGCAGCTCTTTGCCGCTGCGACGCACCCCAGCATCTCTTTGCGCCGCGACGCACCCCACCAACTCTTTGGCGCCGCGACGCACCCCACCAGCTCTTTGCCGCCGCGACGCACCCCAGCAGCCCTTTCTGTCCGCAACGCACCCCAGCATCTCTTTCTGGGCACGACGCACCCCAGCAGCGCTTTCTGGCCGCGACGCACCCCAGCAGCTCTTTCTGGCCGCGACGCACCCCAGCATCTCTTTCTGGGCACGACGTACCCCAGCATCTCTTTCTGGCCGCGCTGCACCCCAGCAGCTTTTTGCCGCCGCGCCGCACCCCAGCAGCTCTTCGCCGCCATGACGCACCGCAGCAGCTCTTTGCCGCCGCGACGCACCCCTGCAGCTCTTTGCCGCCGCGACGCACCCCAGCAGCTCTTTCTGGCCGCCGCGACGCACCCCAGCAGCTCTTTGCCGCCGCGACGCACCTTAACATCCCTTTTACGCTGCGATACCACTGAGGATTTCTTCATCGCCCGGTTGCTGTTGAGGATTTCTTCTTCTTCCTACCAGCAGGTAAGTTCTCATGTTCTTTATAACACCACCCATGAGGATTTAGTTCTGGCCGCGCCGCACCCCAGCAGCTCTTTGCTGCCGCGACGCACCCCAGCAGCTCTTTGCCGCCGCGCCGCACCCCAGCAGCTCTTTCTGGTCCTGACGCACCCCAGCATCTCTTTCTGGTCCCGACTCACCCCAGCAGCTCTTTCTGGGCGCGACGCACCCCAGCAGCCCTTTCTGGCCCCGACACACCCCAGCATCTCTTTGTGGGCACGATGCACCCGAGCAGCCCTTTCTGGCCGCAACGCACCCCAGCATCTCTTTCTGGTCGCGATGCAACCCAGCATCTCTTTCTGGGCACGACGCACCCTAGCAGCTCTTTCTGGCCGCGACGCACCCCAGCATCTCTTTCTGGTCGCGATGCAACCCAGCATCGCTTTCTGGCCGCGACGCACCCCAGCAGCTCTTTCTGGCCGCGACGCACCCCAGCAGCTCTTTCTGGCCGCGACGCACCCCAGCAGCTCTTTCTGGCCACGATGCGCCCCAGCAGCTTTTTCTATCTGTGACGTACCCCAGTAGCTCTTTCTGGCTGCGACGCACCCCAGCAGCTCTTTGCCGCTGCGCCGCACCGTAGCCGCTCTTTGCCGCCGCGCCGCATTCCAGAAGGTCTTTGCCGCTGCGACGCACCCCAGCAGCTCTTTGCCGCCGCAATGTACCCCCGCAGCTCTTTGCCGCCGCAACGCACCCCTGCAACTCTTTGCTGCCGCGATGCACCCCAGCAGCTCTTTGCCGCCGCGACGCACCCCATCAGCTTTTTGCCGCCGCGACGCACCGCAGCAGCTCTTTCTGGCTGCGATGCACCCCAGCAGCCCTTTCTGGCCGCGACGCACCCCAGCAGCCCTTTCTGGCCGCGACGCACCCCAGCATCTCTTTCTGGCCGCGACGCACCCCAGCATCTCTTTCTGGGCACGACGCACCCCAGCAGCTCTTTCTGGGCACGACGCACCCCAGCATCGCTTTCTGGGCGCGATGCACCCCAGCATCTCTTACTGGCCACGACGCACCCCAGCATCTCTTTCTGGGCGCGACGCACCCCTGATTCTCTTTCTGGCCGCGGCGTCGCACCCCAGCAGCTCTTTCTGGCCGCGGCGACGCACCCCAGCAGCTCTTTCTGGCCGCGGCGACGCACCCCAGCAGCTTTTTGCCGCCGTATCGCACCCCAGCAGCTTTTTGCCGCCGTACCGCACCCCAGCAGCTCTTTGCCGCTGTGACGCACCCCAGCAGTTTTTTGCCGCCGCGCAGCACCCCAGCAGCGCTTAGCTGCTGCGACGCACCCCAGCAACTCTTTCTGGCCGCAACGCACCCCAGCAGCTCTTTCTGGGCACGACGCACCCCAGCAGCTCTTTCTGGGCACGACGCACCCCAGCATCTCTTTGCCGCCGCGACGCATCCCAGCCGCTCTTTCTGGCTGCAACACATCCCAGCCTCTCTTTCTGGGCGCGACGCACCCCAGCAGCTCTTTCTGGGCACGACGCACCCCAGCAGCTCTTTTTGGGCACGACGCACCGCAGCAGCTCTTTCTGGGCACGACGCGCCTCAGCAGCTCTTCTGGCTGCAACGCACCCCAGCAGCTCTTTCTGGGCACGACGCACCCCAGCAGCTCTTTCTGGCCGCGACGCACCCCAGCATTTCTTTCTGGCCGCGACGCACCTCAACATCCCTTTTACGCTCCGATACCACTGAGGATTTCTTCCTCACCCGGTTGCTGTTGAGGATTTCTTCTTCTCCCTATGAGCAGGTAAGTTCTCATGTTCTTTATAACACCACCCATGAGGATTTCCTTCTGCCCGCGACGCACCCCCGCAGCTCTTTGCCGCCGCGACGCACCCCAGCAGCTCTTTGCCGCCGCGACGCACCCCAGCAGCTCTTTCTGGCTGCGACGCACCCCAGCAGCTCTTTCTGGCTGCGATGCAGCCCAGCAGCTCTTTCTGGCTGCGATGCACCCCAGCAGCTCTTTCTGGCCGCAACGCACCCCAGCAGCTCTTTCTGGCTGCACCGTACCCCGGCAGCATTTTGCCGCCGCGACGCACCCTGGCAGCTTTTTGCCGCCGCGACGCACCTGAGCAGCGCTTTCTAGCTGCGATGTACCGCACCAGCTCTTTCATGCAGCGACGCACCCCAGCAGCTCTTTGCCGCTGCGACGCACCCCAGCAGCTCTTTCTGGACGCAACGCACCCCAGCAGGTCTTTCTGGACGCAACGCACCCCAGCAGCTCTTTCTGGCCACAACGCACCCCAGCATCTCTTTGCCTCCGCGACGCACCCCAGCAGCTCTTTCTGGGCACGACGCACCCCAGCATCTCTTTCTGGGCGCGATGCTCCCCAGCATCTCTTTCTGGGCACGACGCACCCCAGCAGCTCTTTCTGGCTGCGACGCACCCCAGCATTTCTTTCTGGCCGCGACGCACCTCAACATCCCTTTTACGCTGCGATACCACTGAGGATTTCTTCCTCACCCGGTTGCTGTTGAGGATTTCTTCTTCTCCATATGAGCAGGTAAGTTTTCATGTTCTTTATAACACCACCCATGAGGATTTCATTCTGGCCGCGACGCACCCCCGCAGCTTTTTCTGGCCGCGACGCACCCCCGCAGCTCTTTCTGGCCGCGACGCATCCCAGCAGCTCTTTCTGGCCGCGACGCACACCAGCAGCTCTTTGCCGCCGCGACGCACCCCAGCAGCTCTTTGCCGCCGCGACGCACCCCAGCAGCTCTTTCTGGCCGCGACGCATCCCAGCAGCTCTTTCTGGCCGCGACGCACCCCAGCAGCTCTTTCTGGCCGCGACGCACCCCAGCAGCTCTTTCTGGCCGCGACGCACCCCAGCATCGCTTTCTGGCCGCGACGCACCCCAGCAGCTCTTTTTGGGCGCGACGCATCCCAGCAGCTCCTTGCCACCGCAACGCACCCCAGCAGCTCTTTCTGGCCATGACGCACCCCAGCAGCACTTTCTGACGGGGGGAAGCCAGGACGTCCCTGCCTGCAGCTGGAGCCGCTGAGCCCCTTAGGGAGCGTATCACAGAGTGGCCACGGAGCAGCTCTTGACTGGGCAGCTTTTTGGGGTTCTGGCCTTGTGAGCGTTTTTTTGAGTGTTCAACGCGTTCCTTTTTTTTGCACTGCTTTACTGAGCAGTGTTATTTGGAGCCGTTCATGACTGTGTGCCAGAGGAGTCCTCCTCCATGACACCTCGGGATTGCCCTTCCGTGTATTTTCTTCATGGTGTTGTTTCTAGGGAATGTTTTTTAGATATGGTGGGTATGGTATTGTATTTCGTGTTGTGCGTCTGGTATATATGATATGGTGGTCATGGAAAGGTGTGGTAGGTATGGTACGTAGTGCTTGGTGTGCACTGTATCGCATGGAAGGTATGGTATTGTTTGTCACGTGTTGTATGTATGGCAGGTATGGTACGTATTATATGGCATCTTCTATGATACGGTATAGGATTTTGTATTGTATTTTTTTCTGGTATGGTATGTATTGTTTTGTACTGCAGTGTATGTAGTGTGTGTATTGAACTGTAGTGACTGAACGGTCTGTATTGAATTTTGTATTGCGTTGTATTTTATTAGAGTTATTGTCTGTATTTTGAGTTGTACTTTACATATTTTATGTGCTGCTAGATCTTGTCTTTTTTGCATAGTATGGTATTAATAGTTCTGTATGTATTCTGTTTGGTTTTGTTGTTTGTATTGTCACTATTGTATGTGTTGTGTTGTATTCGGTGGTCTTTTTGTATTGTATTGTCACTGTTCTTTATTGTCTCTATTGTATTGTGTGGAGGTTTTGTTATTATACGTATTGTATCTGTTGTGTATTGTATTTTCCGTTGGCTCGCGTATTGCATTGTGTATTTTGTGTTGTGTATTTTATGGTCCTGTGTCTTCTTTGTGTTAGGTTACATGGTGTGCGTGGTATGTATTGTCTTATATGTATGTACTGCACATACGTACATACCTATGTATGTACTACAGTGTATGTACTGTAATTTGGTTTGTATCGTTTATTGTGTTGGTATAGCATGTATTGTGTTTTGCATTGTATTGTGCCTATAGTATGATCTGCATTGTATTTTCTGGTGTGTATGTTATTGTCTGCTCTGTATTGTATTGAACATTGGATTGCATTTCATCTGATACCCTATTTTATATTCTATTGCTCTTTGAATTGTGATGTGTTTTGTATTGTGCTGTAGTTTGTATTGTGTAGCTTGTGACCTGATGTGTGGTACGTATTGTGTTCTGGTTTTTGTTGTACGTATTGTGTTGTATGTCCACACGTGTACGTACCGTATTGTATTGAACGTCTTGTAGTTTACTTTGTGGGATATTGTGGCTGGTTGGTTGTATTGTAGTGTGTATTCTCTGTCTGGTATGGTATTGATGGTGTTGTTTGTAGCCTATGGTATGGTATCGTATTTATGGTATTGTTTGCATTATATAGTGTTTTGTGTTGTATTTTAGATGTGATGTTTTGTACTGTCGGGTGGTTTGCTGTGTATTGCGCACTGTACGTCCCGTATGGTACGACAATTACCGTGGTGTGTTTTGCATTGTTTCGTGGTACCGAACGTGCGGTTCTGTTTTGTGTTGTACGTGTTGTATTTTGTATTGTGTTTGCGTTGTATTTTCTGTGTCGTTTGGTTTGCTCTTTCTTGTGCGTATTGTCTTGTACGGTTTGTGTTGTATTTGGTATTGTAAGATGTTTCGTATTGTATGGAGTGTGTTTAGTTTTGATGTATTTATTGTAAGGTATTTAGTATTGAGTGTGGTATGTAATGTTGGTATTGTATGTATCATTTTACAGACATTGTTTCACGTGTATCATACTGTATCCTATGTACCGTATGTATTGTAGCGTATCCTCTGTATTGTGTAGTGTCGTATGCGTTGTCTCCTATGTATAGTGTTGTTTTAATGTATGTAGCGTATGGTACGGTATCGGTTGTATGTCTTTGATGGTACGTGTTTTCTGATTTGTGTTGTATTTATTTTTTACGTGCTGTGATGTCGTGTCTTGTATGCTGTATATGGTACGGCAAGTATATTCTCGTAGGAATGGTATTGTATGGTATTGCATTGTATTGGGAGGTACCGAATGGTATGTATTGTGCGTGTTGTATTTATGTGTTGCGTTGTATGGTATGGTAATTGTTGGTTTCTATTTGTTGTATTTTACTGTCATTTGTATTGCGCTTGGTATTGTGTTTGCTAGGTATATTACGGTCTATCGTAGTGTATCTCTGGTATGGTGTTGTATGTATTGTATCGTATGGCATGTGTTGTAGGTATTGCATTATCCATTGTATAGAACTGTATTTTTTATTGCGTTACGTAGTGCGGTTTATTCTTCTACTGTTCTGTGGTTCGTGTATTGTATTCTGTTTTGTACGGTGCTGCGTGTCGTACGTATTGTAGGGTAGGGTATTGACAGAATCGTGTGGTGTTTATGGTGTTGTTTGTAATGTATTGGATGTACGGCATTGTTTGTGTTATGTTGTATTTTCTACTGCGTATTGTCTTTTGTATTGTAGGTATTGTATGGTACTGTAGTTTGTGCTGTGTTTTGTCTGTATTTATGGTGCAACATTCATCGTAGTGTATGTGTCGTATTGTACAGTGTGGTATTTATCGTATTGTTTGTGTTACTGTATTCTGTATTGCACGTAGTATGGTTTTGTTCTTTGTTGTCTGTTTTGTGTTTTGTATTGCATTGTACGTATTGTGCTTTTGTACCTTTTTTGTATTGTTTTTATGTTGATTTTGTATTGTGTTTCTTGGAGGTTAGTTATGGTATTGTACCATACTGTGTTTCTGGTATTGTGATTCCTGTGCGGTTCGTACTGCGTAGCGTATATTGCAGTAGATTTGGTTCTGTCTTTTGTGTTGCATTGGAGGTGTTTTGTTGAGTATTGCATTCCAGGTATTGTATTGTTCTTTGTAGTGTGGTGGATTTTGTATTGTACTGTAGTTTGTGTGGTATTGTATGGCTTGTTATATATGCTGTGGTGTGTACAGTGTTCTGTTTTTTATTGCCTTGTGTAGTATGTATTGTATGTGGTTGATAGTCTTATGTATTGTGTTTATCGTACTGTGTGTACCATATTATATTTTCCTTTCCATATGTCCCATTGTATATTGTTTCTTACATTGTAGTGTGCCTCGTCTGTATTGTATGGTACTTGTCGTTTGTATCGTAATACGTGGTATCGTATTGTATTGTTGGTACGATAGAATATTTTGTGTTTTGGATTGTGTGTTTTGTGTCATGTGCTGTATGGTACGACAATTATTTGAAGTGCCGTATATATCGTATGTATCTTGTTGTAGATACGGTGCTTTATGTTTTGTATTTTTTGAATTGTGCTGTACTTTGTGTTTGTTTGTATTGTATTTTCTCTATTGTTTGGCTTGCTATTTCTTGTAAGCATTGTCTTGTATGGTTTAGAATGTGTTTGGTGTTGTAACGTATTTAGTATTGTGTTGTATGTATTGCATTGTTTATATTGTATTGTGTGTACTGTAACTCATTTTTTATTGCAACGCTTTTTGTATTGGAATGTATTTTCCCTTGTAATGTGTTTTCTTTTGTGATGCAGTTAAGTAATGTCTGGTTTATGGTATTGGATGCATTGTGTGGTTTGTATCGTGTGGTTCCATATGTATTGTCTAGATTGTATTTTGCCTTGCGTTTCCTGGTATGTCTTGTAGTTCCTCCACCGCTCTCTCCCAGCAGGCTCCCGCATCCAGCACTTCTCGGGAGCCCGCACCGCCGAGCCCATCTCAGGAGCCAAGACCACCGAGCACAGGCCATCGTCCGGCTGTTCCTCCTGGTGCTCCGGAGACGTGCCACAAGAGCACAGTGAAGCTGCGGCCCCTCAGCCTCCGCCTGCGTCGCCTCCAATAAACACCTGGCTGCTTTCCTAGGCACGTGTGTGTGGAAAAAGTTTCGATTGTGGAGTTTGTGATGTCTTGTGTTTTGTATCGTCTGATATGGTAGGACGTGAATTTTAGGTTTTGTGCATAGTGTATGGTATGTATTGTATGTATGGTGTGGATTGTATGTTATGTTATGTCTTCTATGCATGGAATCTTCTAATCTGTATTTTCTTCAGTTTATTGCATTTTGAGTTTTGTCTCTTGTTTCTTCTGTGTCTTTTATGTATTGTACTTAGTCTGTATTGCCTTTTGTATTGTATGTCTTGTGTTGTACAGTAGGGAATTTCTTGTCTTTTGTTTTGTATTCTCTGTCTGGTATTGTATTATGGTATATATTTTGTGTTGCATGTTGTAGTGCGTGTCTTGGCTTTTGCGTTGGATTCAAGAGCTCTTGATTGCGCTGCACCGGAGGAGCCCTTCACGGCTCTGCCTCGGAGGAGGCCTTGGTTACGCCTCGCCGGAGGAGCTCTTCTTCACAGCACGCCAGTTAAGTCCTTTACTGTGCCTCAGCGGAGGAGCCCTTCACCCCTCTGCTAAGGTGGTCTTGGAGCCCTTCGGCCCACCACTGCGGAAGAGTCCTTTACCACATTGCCTGGCTCTTGTCAGATCACATCACCACGTCGACCCAGAGGAGCAATTGCTCACACCATCGCAGAGAAAGCCCTTGACTGCTCTGCCAGGCTGTTCTTGGAGCCCTTCATATTGCTGTGCCAGAGGAAACCTTCAGAAACCTTCAGCACGCCTCCTTGGAAGAATGCTTCCTAGCGCCTTCCTGGAGAAGCCCTTCATGCCACATGAGTGAAGTTCTTCATCGCACCCTTGCAAAGGAGCCCTTTGCCATGCTGCCTCAGAGGAGGCCTTCGCCACGCGGCACCAGAAGATGTCTTGGCCATGCTCCACCAGAGGAGCCCTTCACTGTGCCTTGTTGCCAGAAAGGCTCTTCTTCACCGTCCCGGAGATGTCCTTCAGCACAGCACCCAGCTGTTCTTGGAGTCCCTCATTGCGCAGCTCCAGAGGATCCCTTGTCCGTGGCCCACAGAGGAGCCCTTCACCACGCCCGCCCAGCAGCGCCTTTCACTGCACGGCCGGGCTGTTCTTAAAGCCCTTTGCCGTGTGGCACCAGAAGAGCCCATCATCACGTCATGCCAGAGGGACCCATCATGAGGCCGCCCCTGAGGAGGAGTTGACCGTGCTGTTCCGGAGGAGCCCCCCCATATACGGATAAGTATATCTGTATCCCATATATCTTGTTAGTTTCGGGATTAAAATTGATTCTTGTAGAGGAATGTACGTTCTTGTAGAGTCTACGGTATCTTCCCATGTGTAACCCCCATGCCTTTTTCAGGAGCAGGACTTTTAAGTGAACGTTCCTTGAAGCTGAAGTCCTTGGACTACTCAGGGACTGAGGTGGCGAGAGAGGAGCCGGACTGTGTTGTGAGGGAAGGGAGGGAAGCTGAGGCCAGGAGCTCTAAGATAAGTTTTTCTTTAAATTGTGTGCGTGTGTGTTCTTAACCTGAGCCTTTCATTCAGCAGCTGTATTTAGCAGCAGAGTTGGGTTTGGAAGGTGGAGTAGAAGATGTTAAAGGCTGGAGCAGATAGATGCTGTCTCGAGGTCCTTTCCCACCAGGGGTTTATGGAGGAGAAGATAGAAATGTCGAGGTGGTGTTGAGGCTGACAAATGAGCAAGGAGCTGAGAACTGCACTTAGGAGAAGGTTTTGAGCTCTAGGTTAATCCCTGTGCGTTGTAAGCACAAAAGATAAGGCTGAGGCAGGAAACGGGGGGTCCTGTGATTTTGTTGTTGTCGTGATTGTCCTTGTCGTTGTTGAGCAGTAGGAAAAGCATTGAGGTTGCTTAGAAAACAAGCAAGCACAAGCGAATGGGTTCTTGTACATGTTTGGTGTGCGTAATGCCGCAGAGAAGCGTGTCAATCCAAAGCCTAAAGCTGTTGTGTTGCTGAACACATCAGACTTGCAGTCCTCCTGCAGCTTTCTTTCGCATCTCTCAATTTTGGCCCTTAATGAATAGGATGCAAAGGTGTTTTGTGAGGCAGTTGAGCTGATCCAGTAGTAGGAATGCAGCCTCCATCCAGATACTTTGAATTTTGCTCCGACAAGTTTTCCCCTGGATGGGGGTTAAGCTGATGTAATGCTCTGAGATGTTGAAGGATTCGTGATGTTTAGGAAGGCAAGTTTTAGTTAGAGGTCCTATGGAACAGGAGTCTGCACGTGCACCTTTCCTCTTGGATCTTTGTTGTAAAACGTTTGGCATGAGTACTTTGGGAAAGTAGTGCTTTGTAAGACAAAAGAATGCTCTGAGATAACAGGGAACAAAATCTTGCTTTGTTGGAGAAATGTGTATCGTCTGATATGGTAGGACGTGTTGAGTATGGTATTGATTGCGTTTACTGTGTGAAATGTATGTTTTGTGGATAGCGTATGGTAGGGCTTGTATATATGGTGTGTTAGGGATGTTATGTTCTGTCTTCTATGCATGGAATCTTGTAATCTGTATTTTCTTCTGTTTATTGCATTTTGAGTTTTGTCTCTTGTTTTTTCCTGTCTTTTATGTTTTGTACTTAGTCTGTATTGCCTTTTGTATTGTATGTCTTGTGTTGTACAGTAGGGAATTTCTTGTCTTTTGTTTTGTATTCTCTGTCTGGTATTGTATTTATGGTATATATTTTGTGTTGCATGTTGTAGTGCGTGTCTTGGCTTTTGCGTTGGATTCAAGAGCTCTTGATTGCGCTGCACCGGAGGAGCCCTTCACGGCTCTGCCTCGGAGGAGGCCTTGGTTACGCCTCGCCGGAGGAGCTCTTCTTCACAGCACGCCAGTTAAGTCCTTTACTGTGCCTCAGCGGAGGAGCCCTTCACCCCTCTGCTAAGGTGGTCTTGGAGCCCTTCGGCCCACCACTGCGGAAGAGTCCTTTACCACATTGCCTGGCTCTTGTCAGATCACATCACCACGTCGACCCAGAGGAGCAATTGCTCACACCATCGCAGAGAAAGCCCTTGACTGCTCTGCCAGGCTGTTCTTGGAGCCCTTCATATTGCTGTGCCAGAGGAAACCTTCAGAAACCTTCAGCACGCCTCCTTGGAAGAATGCTTCCTAGCGCCTTCCTGGAGAAGCCCTTCATGCCACATGAGTGAAGTTCTTCATCGCACCCTTGCAAAGGAGCCCTTTGCCATGCTGCCTCAGAGGAGGCCTTCGCCACGCGGCACCAGAAGATGTCTTGGCCATGCTCCACCAGAGGAGCCCTTCACTGTGCCTTGTTGCCAGAAAGGCTCTTCTTCACCGTCGCGGAGATGTCCTTCAGCACAGCACCCAGCTGTTCTTGGAGTCCCTCATTGCGCAGCTCCAGAGGATCCCTTGTCCGTGGCCCACAGAGGAGCCCTTCACCACGCCCGCCCAGCAGCGCCTTTCACTGCACGGCCGGGCTGTTCTTAAAGCCCTTTGCCGTGTGGCACCAGAAGAGCCCATCATCATGTCATGCCAGAGGGACCCATCATGAGGCCGCCCCTGAGGAGGAGTTGACCGTGCTGTTCCGGAGGAGCCCCCCCATATACGGATAAGTATATCTGTATCCCATATATCTTGTTAGTTTCGGGATTAAAATTGATTCTTGTAGAGGAATGTACGTTCTTGTAGAGTCTACGGTATCTTCCCATGTGTAACCCCCATGCCTTTTTCAGGAGCAGGACTTTTAAGTGAACGTTCCTTGAAGCTGAAGTCCTTGGACTACTCAGGGACTGAGGTGGCGAGAGAGGAGCCGGACTGTGTTGTGAGGGAAGGGAGGGAAGCTGAGGCCAGGAGCTCTAAGATAAGTTTTTCTTTAAATTGTGTGCGTGCGTGCGTGCGTGTGTGTGTTCTTAACCTGAGCCTTTCATTCAGCAGCTGTATTTAGCAGCAGAGTTGGGTTTGGAAGGTGGAGTAGAAGATGTTAAAGGCTGGAGCAGATAGATGCTGTCTCGAGGTCCTTTCCCACCAGGGGTTTATGGAGGAGAAGATAGAAATGTCGAGGTGGTGTTGAGGCTGACAAATGAGCAAGGAGCTGAGAACTGCACTTAGGAGAAGGTTTTGAGCTCTAGGTTAATCCCTGTGCGTTGTAAGCACAAAAGATAAGGCTGAGGCAGGAAACGGGGGGTCCTGTGATTTTGTTGTTGTCGTGATTGTCCTTGTCGTTG
Organism: Tauraco erythrolophus; assembly: GCF_009769465.1. Taxonomy (NCBI): domain Eukaryota; kingdom Metazoa; phylum Chordata; class Aves; order Musophagiformes; family Musophagidae; genus Tauraco; species Tauraco erythrolophus. Next base: position 61,099 of record NW_028238649.1, on the reverse strand, counting down.
TTGAGCAGTAGGAAAAGCATTGAGGTTGCTTAGAAAACAAGCAAGCACAAGCGAATGGGTTCTTGTACATGTTTGGTGTGCGTAATGCCGCAGAGAAGCGTGTCAATCCAAAGCCTAAAGCTGTTGTGTTGCTGAACACATCAGACTTGCAGTCCTCCTGCAGCTTTCTTTCGCATCTCTCAATTTTGGCCCTTAATGAATAGGATGCAAAGGTGTTTTGTGAGGCAGTTGAGCTGATCCAGTAGTAGGAATGCAGCCTCCATCCAGATACTTTGAATTTTGCTCCGACAAGTTTTCCCCTGGATGGGGGTTAAGCTGATGTAATGCTCTGAGATGTTGAAGGATTCGTGATGTTTAGGAAGGCAAGTTTTAGTTAGAGGTCCTATGGAACAGGAGTCTGCACGTGCACCTTTCCTCTTGGATCTTTGTTGTAAAACGTTTGGCATGAGTACTTTGGGAAAGTAGTGCTTTGTAAGACAAAAGAATGCTCTGAGATAACAGGGAACAAAATCTTGCTTTGTTGGAGAAATGTGTATCGTCTGATATGGTAGGACGTGTTGAGTATGGTATTGATTGCGTTTACTGTGTGAAATGTATGTTTTGTGGATAGCGTATGGTAGGGCTTGTATATATGGTGTGTTAGGGATGTTATGTTCTGTCTTCTATGCATGGAATCTTGTAATCTGTATTTTCTTCTGTTTATTGCATTTTGAGTTTTGTCTCTTGTTTTTTCCGTCTTTTATGTTTTGTACTTAGTCTGTATTGCCTTTTGTATTGTATGTCTTGTGTTGTACAGTAGGGAATTTCTTGTCTTTTGTTTTGTATTCTCTGTCTGGTATTGTATTTATGGTATATATTTTGTGTTGCATGTTGTAGTGCGTGTCTTGGCTTTTGCGTTGGATTCAAGAGCTCTTGATTGCGCTGCACCGGAGGAGCCCTTCACGGCTCTGCCTCGGAGGAGGCCTTGGTTACGCCTCGCCGGAGGAGCTCTTCTTCACAGCACGCCAGTTAAGTCCTTTACTGTGCCTCAGCGGAGGAGCCCTTCACCCCTCTGCTAAGGTGGTCTTGGAGCCCTTCGGCCCACCACTGCGGAAGAGTCCTTTACCACATTGCCTGGCTCTTGTCAGATCACATCACCACGTCGACCCAGAGGAGCAATTGCTCACACCATCGCAGAGAAAGCCCTTGACTGCTCTGCCAGGCTGTTCTTGGAGCCCTTCATATTGCTGTGCCAGAGGAAACCTTCAGAAACCTTCAGCACGCCTCCTTGGAAGAATGCTTCCTAGCGCCTTCCTGGAGAAGCCCTTCATGCCACATGAGTGAAGTTCTTCATCGCACCCTTGCAAAGGAGCCCTTTGCCATGCTGCCTCAGAGGAGGCCTTCGCCACGCGGCACCAGAAGATGTCTTGGCCATGCTCCACCAGAGGAGCCCTTCACTGTGCCTTGTTGCCAGAAAGGCTCTTCTTCACCGTCGCGGAGATGTCCTTCAGCACAGCACCCAGCTGTTCTTGGAGTCCCTCATTGCGCAGCTCCAGAGGATCCCTTGTCCGTGGCCCACAGAGGAGCCCTTCACCACGCCCGCCCAGCAGCGCCTTTCACTGCACGGCCGGGCTGTTCTTAAAGCCCTTTGCCGTGTGGCACCAGAAGAGCCCATCATCACGTCATGCCAGAGGGACCCATCATGAGGCCGCCCCTGAGGAGGAGTTGACCGTGCTGTTCCGGAGGAGCCCCCCCATATACGGATAAGTATATCTGTATCCCATATATCTTGTTAGTTTCGGGATTAAAATTGATTCTTGTAGAGGAATGTACGTTCTTGTAGAGTCTACGGTATCTTCCCATGTGTAACCCCCAGTGCCTTTTTCAGGAGCAGGACTTTTAAGTGAACGTTCCTTGAAGCTGAAGTCCTTGGACTACTCAGGGACTGAGGTGGCGAGAGAGGAGCCGGACTGTGTTGTGAGGGAAGGGAGGGAAGCTGAGGCCAGGAGCTCTAAGATAAGTTTTTCTTTAAATTGTGTGTGTGTGTGTTCTTAACCTGAGCCTTTCATTCAGCAGCTGTATTTAGCAGCAGAGTTGGGTTTGGAAGGTGGAGTAGAAGATGTTAAAGGCTGGAGCAGATAGATGCTGTCTCGAGGTCCTTTCCCACCAGGGGTTTATGGAGGAGAAGATAGAAATGTCGAGGTGGTGTTGAGGCTGACAAATGAGCAAGGAGCTGAGAACTGCACTTAGGAGAAGGTTTTGAGCTCTAGGTTAATCCCTGTGCGTTGTAAGCACAAAAGATAAGGCTGAGGCAGGAAACGGGGGGTCCTGTGATTTTGTTGTTGTCGTGATTGTCCTTGTCGTTGTTGAGCAGTAGGAAAAGCATTGAGGTTGCTTAGAAAACAAGCAAGCACAAGCGAATGGGTTCTTGTACATGTTTGGTGTGCGTAATGCCGCAGAGAAGCGTGTCAATCCAAAGCCTAAAGCTGTTGTGTTGCTGAACACATCAGACTTGCAGTCCTCCTGCAGCTTTCTTTCGCATCTCTCAATTTTGGCCCTTAATGAATAGGATGCAAAGGTGTTTTGTGAGGCAGTTGAGCTGATCCAGTAGTAGGAATGCAGCCTCCATCCAGATACTTTGAATTTTGCTCCGACAAGTTTTCCCCTGGATGGGGGTTAAGCTGATGTAATGCTCTGAGATGTTGAAGGATTCGTGATGTTTAGGAAGGCAAGTTTTAGTTAGAGGTCCTATGGAACAGGAGTCTGCACGTGCACCTTTCCTCTTGGATCTTTGTTGTAAAACGTTTGGCATGAGTACTTTGGGAAAGTAGTGCTTTGTAAGACAAAAGAATGCTCTGAGATAACAGGGAACAAAATCTTGCTTTGTTGGAGAAATGTGTATCGTCTGATATGGTAGGACGTGTTGAGTATGGTATTGATTGCGTTTACTGTGTGAAATGTATGTTTTGTGGATAGCGTATGGTAGGGCTTGTATATATGGTGTGTTAGGGATGTTATGTTCTGTCTTCTATGCATGGAATCTTGTAATCTGTATTTTCTTCTGTTTATTGCATTTTGAGTTTTGTCTCTTGTTTTTTCCGTCTTTTATGTTTTGTACTTAGTCTGTATTGCCTTTTGTATTGTATGTCTTGTGTTGTACAGTAGGGAATTTCTTGTCTTTTGTTTTGTATTCTCTGTCTGGTATTGTATTTATGGTATATATTTTGTGTTGCATGTTGTAGTGCGTGTCTTGGCTTTTGCGTTGGATTCAAGAGCTCTTGATTGCGCTGCACCGGAGGAGCCCTTCACGGCTCTGCCTCGGAGGAGGCCTTGGTTACGCCTCGCCGGAGGAGCTCTTCTTCACAGCACGCCAGTTAAGTCCTTTACTGTGCCTCAGCGGAGGAGCCCTTCACCCCTCTGCTAAGGTGGTCTTGGAGCCCTTCGGCCCACCACTGCGGAAGAGTCCTTTACCACATTGCCTGGCTCTTGTCAGATCACATCACCACGTCGACCCAGAGGAGCAATTGCTCACACCATCGCAGAGAAAGCCCTTGACTGCTCTGCCAGGCTGTTCTTGGAGCCCTTCATATTGCTGTGCCAGAGGAAACCTTCAGAAACCTTCAGCACGCCTCCTTGGAAGAATGCTTCCTAGCGCCTTCCTGGAGAAGCCCTTCATGCCACATGAGTGAAGTTCTTCATCGCACCCTTGCAAAGGAGCCCTTTGCCATGCTGCCTCAGAGGAGGCCTTCGCCACGCGGCACCAGAAGATGTCTTGGCCATGCTCCACCAGAGGAGCCCTTCACTGTGCCTTGTTGCCAGAAAGGCTCTTCTTCACCGTCCCGGAGATGTCCTTCAGCACAGCACCCATCTGTTCTTGGAGTCCCTCATTGCGCAGCTCCAGAGGATCCCTTGTCCGTGGCCCACAGAGGAGCCCTTCACCACGCCCGCCCAGCAGCGCCTTTCACTGCACGGCCGGGCTGTTCTTAAAGCCCTTTGCCGTGTGGCACCAGAAGAGCCCATCATCACGTCATGCCAGAGGGACCCATCATGAGGCCGCCCCTGAGGAGGAGTTGACCGTGCTGTTCCGGAGGAGCCCCCCCATATACGGATAAGTATATCTGTATCCCATATATCTTGTTAGTTTCGGGATTAAAATTGATTCTTGTAGAGGAATGTACGTTCTTGTAGAGTCTACGGTATCTTCCCATGTGTAACCCCCGTGCCTTTTTCAGGAGCAGGACTTTTAAGTGAACGTTCCTTGAAGCTGAAGTCCTTGGACTACTCAGGGACTGAGGTGGCGAGAGAGGAGCCGGACTGTGTTGTGAGGGAAGGGAGGGAAGCTGAGGCCAGGAGCTCTAAGATAAGTTTTTCTTTAAATTGTGTGCGTGCGTGCGTGCGTGTGTGTGTTCTTAACCTGAGCCTTTCATTCAGCAGCTGTATTTAGCAGCAGAGTTGGGTTTGGAAGGTGGAGTAGAAGATGTTAAAGGCTGGAGCAGATAGATGCTGTCTCGAGGTCCTTTCCCACCAGGGGTTTATGGAGGAGAAGATAGAAATGTCGAGGTGGTGTTGAGGCTGACAAATGAGCAAGGAGCTGAGAACTGCACTTAGGAGAAGGTTTTGAGCTCTAGGTTAATCCCTGTGCGTTGTAAGCACAAAAGATAAGGCTGAGGCAGGAAACGGGGGGTCCTGTGATTTTGTTGTTGTCGTGATTGTCCTTGTCGTTGTTGAGCAGTAGGAAAAGCATTGAGGTTGCTTAGAAAACAAGCAAGCACAAGCGAATGGGTTCTTGTACATGTTTGGTGTGCGTAATGCCGCAGAGAAGCGTGTCAATCCAAAGCCTAAAGCTGTTGTGTTGCTGAACACATCAGACTTGCAGTCCTCCTGCAGCTTTCTTTCGCATCTCTCAATTTTGGCCCTTAATGAATAGGATGCAAAGGTGTTTTGTGAGGCAGTTGAGCTGATCCAGTAGTAGGAATGCAGCCTCCATCCAGATACTTTGAATTTTGCTCCGACAAGTTTTCCCCTGGATGGGGGTTAAGCTGATGTAATGCTCTGAGATGTTGAAGGATTCGTGATGTTTAGGAAGGCAAGTTTTAGTTAGAGGTCCTATGGAACAGGAGTCTGCACGTGCACCTTTCCTCTTGGATCTTTGTTGTAAAACGTTTGGCATGAGTACTTTGGGAAAGTAGTGCTTTGTAAGACAAAAGAATGCTCTGAGATAACAGGGAACAAAATCTTGCTTTGTTGGAGAAATGTGTATCGTCTGATATGGTAGGACGTGTTGAGTATGGTATTGATTGCGTTTACTGTGTGAAATGTATGTTTTGTGGATAGCGTATGGTAGGGCTTGTATATATGGTGTGTTAGGGATGTTATGTTCTGTCTTCTATGCATGGAATCTTGTAATCTGTATTTTCTTCTGTTTATTGCATTTTGAGTTTTGTCTCTTGTTTTTTCCGTCTTTTATGTTTTGTACTTAGTCTGTATTGCCTTTTGTATTGTATGTCTTGTGTTGTACAGTAGGGAATTTCTTGTCTTTTGTTTTGTATTCTCTGTCTGGTATTGTATTTATGGTATATATTTTGTGTTGCATGTTGTAGTGCGTGTCTTGGCTTTTGCGTTGGATTCAAGAGCTCTTGATTGCGCTGCACCGGAGGAGCCCTTCACGGCTCTGCCTCGGAGGAGGCCTTGGTTACGCCTCGCCGGAGGAGCTCTTCTTCACAGCACGCCAGTTAAGTCCTTTACTGTGCCTCAGCGGAGGAGCCCTTCACCCCTCTGCTAAGGTGGTCTTGGAGCCCTTCGGCCCACCACTGCGGAAGAGTCCTTTACCACATTGCCTGGCTCTTGTCAGATCACATCACCACGTCGACCCAGAGGAGCAATTGCTCACACCATCGCAGAGAAAGCCCTTGACTGCTCTGCCAGGCTGTTCTTGGAGCCCTTCATATTGCTGTGCCAGAGGAAACCTTCAGAAACCTTCAGCACGCCTCCTTGGAAGAATGCTTCCTAGCGCCTTCCTGGAGAAGCCCTTCATGCCACATGAGTGAAGTTCTTCATCGCACCCTTGCAAAGGAGCCCTTTGCCATGCTGCCTCAGAGGAGGCCTTCGCCACGCGGCACCAGAAGATGTCTTGGCCATGCTCCACCAGAGGAGCCCTTCACTGTGCCTTGTTGCCAGAAAGGCTCTTCTTCACCGTCCCGGAGATGTCCTTCAGCACAGCACCCAGCTGTTCTTGGAGTCCCTCATTGCGCAGCTCCAGAGGATCCCTTGTCCGTGGCCCACAGAGGAGCCCTTCACCACGCCCGCCCAGCAGCGCCTTTCACTGCACGGCCGGGCTGTTCTTAAAGCCCTTTGCCGTGTGGCACCAGAAGAGCCCATCATCACGTCATGCCAGAGGGACCCATCATGAGGCCGCCCCTGAGGAGGAGTTGACCGTGCTGTTCCGGAGGAGCCCCCCCATATACGGATAAGTATATCTGTATCCCATATATCTTGTTAGTTTCGGGATTAAAATTGATTCTTGTAGAGGAATGTACGTTCTTGTAGAGTCTACGGTATCTTCCCATGTGTAACCCCCATGCCTTTTTCAGGAGCAGGACTTTTAAGTGAACGTTCCTTGAAGCTGAAGTCCTTGGACTACTCAGGGACTGAGGTGGCGAGAGAGGAGCCGGACTGTGTTGTGAGGGAAGGGAGGGAAGCTGAGGCCAGGAGCTCTAAGATAAGTTTTTCTTTAAATTGTGGTGGTGCGTGTGTGTGTTCTTAACCTGAGCCTTTCATTCAGCAGCTGTATTTAGCAGCAGAGTTGGGTTTGGAAGGTGGAGTAGAAGATGTTAAAGGCTGGAGCAGATAGATGCTGTCTCGAGGTCCTTTCCCACCAGGGGTTTATGGAGGAGAAGATAGAAATGTCGAGGTGGTGTTGAGGCTGACAAATGAGCAAGGAGCTGAGAACTGCACTTAGGAGAAGGTTTTGAGCTCTAGGTTAATCCCTGTGCGTTGTAAGCACAAAAGATAAGGCTGAGGCAGGAAACGGGGGGTCCTGTGATTTTGTTGTTGTCGTGATTGTCCTTGTCGTTGTTGAGCAGTAGGAAAAGCATTGAGGTTGCTTAGAAAACAAGCAAGCACAAGCGAATGGGTTCTTGTACATGTTTGGTGTGCGTAATGCCGCAGAGAAGCGTGTCAATCCAAAGCCTAAAGCTGTTGTGTTGCTGAACACATCAGACTTGCAGTCCTCCTGCAGCTTTCTTTCGCATCTCTCAATTTTGGCCCTTAATGAATAGGATGCAAAGGTGTTTTGTGAGGCAGTTGAGCTGATCCAGTAGTAGGAATGCAGCCTCCATCCAGATACTTTGAATTTTGCTCCGACAAGTTTTCCCCTGGATGGGGGTTAAGCTGATGTAATGCTCTGAGATGTTGAAGGATTCGTGATGTTTAGGAAGGCAAGTTTTAGTTAGAGGTCCTATGGAACAGGAGTCTGCACGTGCACCTTTCCTCTTGGATCTTTGTTGTAAAACGTTTGGCATGAGTACTTTGGGAAAGTAGTGCTTTGTAAGACAAAAGAATGCTCTGAGATAACAGGGAACAAAATCTTGCTTTGTTGGAGAAATGTGTATCGTCTGATATGGTAGGACGTGTTGAGTATGGTATTGATTGCGTTTACTGTGTGAAATGTATGTTTTGTGGATAGCGTATGGTAGGGCTTGTATATATGGTGTGTTAGGGATGTTATGTTCTGTCTTCTATGCATGGAATCTTGTAATCTGTATTTTCTTCTGTTTATTGCATTTTGAGTTTTGTCTCTTGTTTTTTCCGTCTTTTATGTTTTGTACTTAGTCTGTATTGCCTTTTGTATTGTATGTCTTGTGTTGTACAGTAGGGAATTTCTTGTCTTTTGTTTTGTATTCTCTGTCTGGTATTGTATTTATGGTATATATTTTGTGTTGCATGTTGTAGTGCGTGTCTTGGCTTTTGCGTTGGATTCAAGAGCTCTTGATTGCGCTGCACCGGAGGAGCCCTTCACGGCTCTGCCTCGGAGGAGGCCTTGGTTACGCCTCGCCGGAGGAGCTCTTCTTCACAGCACGCCAGTTAAGTCCTTTACTGTGCCTCAGCGGAGGAGCCCTTCACCCCTCTGCTAAGGTGGTCTTGGAGCCCTTCGGCCCACCACTGCGGAAGAGTCCTTTACCACATTGCCTGGCTCTTGTCAGATCACATCACCACGTCGACCCAGAGGAGCAATTGCTCACACCATCGCAGAGAAAGCCCTTGACTGCTCTGCCAGGCTGTTCTTGGAGCCCTTCATATTGCTGTGCCAGAGGAAACCTTCAGAAACCTTCAGCACGCCTCCTTGGAAGAATGCTTCCTAGCGCCTTCCTGGAGAAGCCCTTCATGCCACATGAGTGAAGTTCTTCATCGCACCCTTGCAAAGGAGCCCTTTGCCATGCTGCCTCAGAGGAGGCCTTCGCCACGCGGCACCAGAAGATGTCTTGGCCATGCTCCACCAGAGGAGCCCTTCACTGTGCCTTGTTGCCAGAAAGGCTCTTCTTCACCGTCCCGGAGATGTCCTTCAGCACAGCACCCAGCTGTTCTTGGAGTCCCTCATTGCGCAGCTCCAGAGGATCCCTTGTCCGTGGCCCACAGAGGAGCCCTTCACCACGCCCGCCCAGCAGCGCCTTTCACTGCACGGCCGGGCTGTTCTTAAAGCCCTTTGCCGTGTGGCACCAGAAGAGCCCATCATCACGTCATGCCAGAGGGACCCATCATGAGGCCGCCCCTGAGGAGGAGTTGACCGTGCTGTTCCGGAGGAGCCCCCCCATATACGGATAAGTATATCTGTATCCCATACATCTTGTTAGTTTCGGGATTAAAATTGATTCTTGTAGAGGAATGTACGTTCTTGTAGAGTCTACGGTATCTTCCCATGTGTAACCCCCATGCCTTTTTCAGGAGCAGGACTTTTAAGTGAACGTTCCTTGAAGCTGAAGTCCTTGGACTACTCAGGGACTGAGGTGGCGAGAGAGGAGCCGGACTGTGTTGTGAGGGAAGGGAGGGAAGCTGAGGCCAGGAGCTCTAAGATAAGTTTTTCTTTAAATTGTGTGTGTGTGTGTTCTTAACCTGAGCCTTTCATTCAGCAGCTGTATTTAGCAGCAGAGTTGGGTTTGGAAGGTGGAGTAGAAGATGTTAAAGGCTGGAGCAGATAGATGCTGTCTCGAGGTCCTTTCCCACCAGGGGTTTATGGAGGAGAAGATAGAAATGTCGAGGTGGTGTTGAGGCTGACAAATGAGCAAGGAGCTGAGAACTGCACTTAGGAGAAGGTTTTGAGCTCTAGGTTAATCCCTGTGCGTTGTAAGCACAAAAGATAAGGCTGAGGCAGGAAACGGGGGGTCCTGTGATTTTGTTGTTGTCGTGATTGTCCTTGTCGTTGTTGAGCAGTAGGAAAAGCATTGAGGTTGCTTAGAAAACAAGCAAGCACAAGCGAATGGGTTCTTGTACATGTTTGGTGTGCGTAATGCCGCAGAGAAGCGTGTCAATCCAAAGCCTAAAGCTGTTGTGTTGCTGAACACATCAGACTTGCAGTCCTCCTGCAGCTTTCTTTCGCATCTCTCAATTTTGGCCCTTAATGAATAGGATGCAAAGGTGTTTTGTGAGGCAGTTGAGCTGATCCAGTAGTAGGAATGCAGCCTCCATCCAGATACTTTGAATTTTGCTCCGACAAGTTTTCCCCTGGATGGGGGTTAAGCTGATGTAATGCTCTGAGATGTTGAAGGATTCGTGATGTTTAGGAAGGCAAGTTTTAGTTAGAGGTCCTATGGAACAGGAGTCTGCACGTGCACCTTTCCTCTTGGATCTTTGTTGTAAAACGTTTGGCATGAGTACTTTGGGAAAGTAGTGCTTTGTAAGACAAAAGAATGCTCTGAGATAACAGGGAACAAAATCTTGCTTTGTTGGAGAAATGTGTATCGTCTGATATGGTAGGACGTGTTGAGTATGGTATTGATTGCGTTTACTGTGTGAAATGTATGTTTTGTGGATAGCGTATGGTAGGGCTTGTATATATGGTGTGTTAGGGATGTTATGTTCTGTCTTCTATGCATGGAATCTTGTAATCTGTATTTTCTTCTGTTTATTGCATTTTGAGTTTTGTCTCTTGTTTTTTCCGTCTTTTATGTTTTGTACTTAGTCTGTATTGCCTTTTGTATTGTATGTCTTGTGTTGTACAGTAGGGAATTTCTTGTCTTTTGTTTTGTATTCTCTGTCTGGTATTGTATTTATGGTATATATTTTGTGTTGCATGTTGTAGTGCGTGTCTTGGCTTTTGCGTTGGATTCAAGAGCTCTTGATTGCGCTGCACCGGAGGAGCCCTTCACGGCTCTGCCTCGGAGGAGGCCTTGGTTACGCCTCGCCGGAGGAGCTCTTCTTCACAGCACGCCAGTTAAGTCCTTTACTGTGCCTCAGCGGAGGAGCCCTTCACCCCTCTGCTAAGGTGGTCTTGGAGCCCTTCGGCCCACCACTGCGGAAGAGTCCTTTACCACATTGCCTGGCTCTTGTCAGATCACATCACCACGTCGACCCAGAGGAGCAATTGCTCACACCATCGCAGAGAAAGCCCTTGACTGCTCTGCCAGGCTGTTCTTGGAGCCCTTCATATTGCTGTGCCAGAGGAAACCTTCAGAAACCTTCAGCACGCCTCCTTGGAAGAATGCTTCCTAGCGCCTTCCTGGAGAAGCCCTTCATGCCACATGAGTGAAGTTCTTCATCGCACCCTTGCAAAGGAGCCCTTTGCCATGCTGCCTCAGAGGAGGCCTTCGCCACGCGGCACCAGAAGATGTCTTGGCCATGCTCCACCAGAGGAGCCCTTCACTGTGCCTTGTTGCCAGAAAGGCTCTTCTTCACCGTCGCGGAGATGTCCTTCAGCACAGCACCCAGCTGTTCTTGGAGTCCCTCATTGCGCAGCTCCAGAGGATCCCTTGTCCGTGGCCCACAGAGGAGCCCTTCACCACGCCCGCCCAGCAGCGCCTTTCACTGCACGGCCGGGCTGTTCTTAAAGCCCTTTGCCGTGTGGCACCAGAAGAGCCCATCATCATGTCATGCCAGAGGGACCCATCATGAGGCCGCCCCTGAGGAGGAGTTGACCGTGCTGTTCCGGAGGAGCCCCCCCATATACGGATAAGTATATCTGTATCCCATATATCTTGTTAGTTTCGGGATTAAAATTGATTCTTGTAGAGGAATGTACGTTCTTGTAGAGTCTACGGTATCTTCCCATGTGTAACCCCCGTGCCTTTTTCAGGAGCAGGACTTTTAAGTGAACGTTCCTTGAAGCTGAAGTCCTTGGACTACTCAGGGACTGAGGTGGCGAGAGAGGAGCCGGACTGTGTTGTGAGGGAAGGGAGGGAAGCTGAGGCCAGGAGCTCTAAGATAAGTTTTTCTTTAAATTGTGTGCGTGCGTGCGTGTGTGTGTTCTTAACCTGAGCCTTTCATTCAGCAGCTGTATTTAGCAGCAGAGTTGGGTTTGGAAGGTGGAGTAGAAGATGTTAAAGGCTGGAGCAGATAGATGCTGTCTCGAGGTCCTTTCCCACCAGGGGTTTATGGAGGAGAAGATAGAAATGTCGAGGTGGTGTTGAGGCTGACAAATGAGCAAGGAGCTGAGAACTGCACTTAGGAGAAGGTTTTGAGCTCTAGGTTAATCCCTGTGCGTTGTAAGCACAAAAGATAAGGCTGAGGCAGGAAACGGGGGGTCCTGTGATTTTGTTGTTGTCGTGATTGTCCTTGTCGTTGTTGAGCAGTAGGAAAAGCATTGAGGTTGCTTAGAAAACAAGCAAGCACAAGCGAATGGGTTCTTGTACATGTTTGGTGTGCGTAATGCCGCAGAGAAGCGTGTCAATCCAAAGCCTAAAGCTGTTGTGTTGCTGAACACATCAGACTTGCAGTCCTCCTGCAGCTTTCTTTCGCATCTCTCAATTTTGGCCCTTAATGAATAGGATGCAAAGGTGTTTTGTGAGGCAGTTGAGCTGATCCAGTAGTAGGAATGCAGCCTCCATCCAGATACTTTGAATTTTGCTCCGACAAGTTTTCCCCTGGATGGGGGTTAAGCTGATGTAATGCTCTGAGATGTTGAAGGATTCGTGATGTTTAGGAAGGCAAGTTTTAGTTAGAGGTCCTATGGAACAGGAGTCTGCACGTGCACCTTTCCTCTTGGATCTTTGTTGTAAAACGTTTGGCATGAGTACTTTGGGAAAGTAGTGCTTTGTAAGACAAAAGAATGCTCTGAGATAACAGGGAACAAAATCTTGCTTTGTTGGAGAAATGTGTATCGTCTGATATGGTAGGACGTGTTGAGTATGGTATTGATTGCGTTTACTGTGTGAAATGTATGTTTTGTGGATAGCGTATGGTAGGGCTTGTATATATGGTGTGTTAGGGATGTTATGTTCTGTCTTCTATGCATGGAATCTTGTAATCTGTATTTTCTTCTGTTTATTGCATTTTGAGTTTTGTCTCTTGTTTTTTCCGTCTTTTATGTTTTGTACTTAGTCTGTATTGCCTTTTGTATTGTATGTCTTGTGTTGTACAGTAGGGAATTTCTTGTCTTTTGTTTTGTATTCTCTGTCTGGTATTGTATTTATGGTATATATTTTGTGTTGCATGTTGTAGTGCGTGTCTTGGCTTTTGCGTTGGATTCAAGAGCTCTTGATTGCGCTGCACCGGAGGAGCCCTTCACGGCTCTGCCTCGGAGGAGGCCTTGGTTACGCCTCGCCGGAGGAGCTCTTCTTCACAGCACGCCAGTTAAGTCCTTTACTGTGCCTCAGCGGAGGAGCCCTTCACCCCTCTGCTAAGGTGGTCTTGGAGCCCTTCGGCCCACCACTGCGGAAGAGTCCTTTACCACATTGCCTGGCTCTTGTCAGATCACATCACCACGTCGACCCAGAGGAGCAATTGCTCACACCATCGCAGAGAAAGCCCTTGACTGCTCTGCCAGGCTGTTCTTGGAGCCCTTCATATTGCTGTGCCAGAGGAAACCTTCAGAAACCTTCAGCACGCCTCCTTGGAAGAATGCTTCCTAGCGCCTTCCTGGAGAAGCCCTTCATGCCACATGAGTGAAGTTCTTCATCGCACCCTTGCAAAGGAGCCCTTTGCCATGCTGCCTCAGAGGAGGCCTTCGCCACGCGGCACCAGAAGATGTCTTGGCCATGCTCCACCAGAGGAGCCCTTCACTGTGCCTTGTTGCCAGAAAGGCTCTTCTTCACCGTCCCGGAGATGTCCTTCAGCACAGCACCCATCTGTTCTTGGAGTCCCTCATTGCGCAGCTCCAGAGGATCCCTTGTCCGTGGCCCACAGAGGAGCCCTTCACCACGCCCGCCCAGCAGCGCCTTTCACTGCACGGCCGGGCTGTTCTTAAAGCCCTTTGCCGTGTGGCACCAGAAGAGCCCATCATCACGTCATGCCAGAGGGACCCATCATGAGGCCGCCCCTGAGGAGGAGTTGACCGTGCTGTTCCGGAGGAGCCCCCCCATATACGGATAAGTATATCTGTATCCCATACATCTTGTTAGTTTCGGGATTAAAATTGATTCTTGTAGAGGAATGTACGTTCTTGTAGAGTCTACGGTATCTTCCCATGTGTAACCCCCATGCCTTTTTCAGGAGCAGGACTTTTAAGTGAACGTTCCTTGAAGCTGAAGTCCTTGGACTACTCAGGGACTGAGGTGGCGAGAGAGGAGCCGGACTGTGTTGTGAGGGAAGGGAGGGAAGCTGAGGCCAGGAGCTCTAAGATAAGTTTTTCTTTAAATTGTGTGCGTGCGTGCGTGTGTGTGTTCTTAACCTGAGCCTTTCATTCAGCAGCTGTATTTAGCAGCAGAGTTGGGTTTGGAAGGTGGAGTAGAAGATGTTAAAGGCTGGAGCAGATAGATGCTGTCTCGAGGTCCTTTCCCACCAGGGGTTTATGGAGGAGAAGATGGAAATGTCGAGGTGGTGTTGAGGCTGACAAATGAGCAAGGAGCTGAGAACTGCACTTAGGAGAAGGTTTTGAGCTCTAGGTTAATCCCTGTGCGTTGTAAGCACAAAAGATAAGGCTGAGGCAGGAAACGGGGGGTCCTGTGATTTTGTTGTTGTCGTGATTGTCCTTGTCGTTGTTGAGCAGTAGGAAAAGCATTGAGGTTGCTTAGAAAACAAGCAAGCACAAGCGAATGGGTTCTTGTACATGTTTGGTGTGCGTAATGCCGCAGAGAAGCGTGTCAATCCAAAGCCTAAAGCTGTTGTGTTGCTGAACACATCAGACTTGCAGTCCTCCTGCAGCTTTCTTTCGCATCTCTCAATTTTGGCCCTTAATGAATAGGATGCAAAGGTGTTTTGTGAGGCAGTTGAGCTGATCCAGTAGTAGGAATGCAGCCTCCATCCAGATACTTTGAATTTTGCTCCGACAAGTTTTCCCCTGGATGGGGGTTAAGCTGATGTAATGCTCTGAGATGTTGAAGGATTCGTGATGTTTAGGAAGGCAAGTTTTAGTTAGAGGTCCTATGGAACAGGAGTCTGCACGTGCACCTTTCCTCTTGGATCTTTGTTGTAAAACGTTTGGCATGAGTACTTTGGGAAAGTAGTGCTTTGTAAGACAAAAGAATGCTCTGAGATAACAGGGAACAAAATCTTGCTTTGTTGGAGAAATGTGTATCGTCTGATATGGTAGGACGTGTTGAGTATGGTATTGATTGCGTTTACTGTGTGAAATGTATGTTTTGTGGATAGCGTATGGTAGGGCTTGTATATATGGTGTGTTAGGGATGTTATGTTCTGTCTTCTATGCATGGAATCTTGTAATCTGTATTTTCTTCTGTTTATTGCATTTTGAGTTTTGTCTCTTGTTTTTTCCGTCTTTTATGTTTTGTACTTAGTCTGTATTGCCTTTTGTATTGTATGTCTTGTGTTGTACAGTAGGGAATTTCTTGTCTTTTGTTTTGTATTCTCTGTCTGGTATTGTATTTATGGTATATATTTTGTGTTGCATGTTGTAGTGCGTGTCTTGGCTTTTGCGTTGGATTCAAGAGCTCTTGATTGCGCTGCACCGGAGGAGCCCTTCACGGCTCTGCCTCGGAGGAGGCCTTGGTTACGCCTCGCCGGAGGAGCTCTTCTTCACAGCACGCCAGTTAAGTCCTTTACTGTGCCTCAGCGGAGGAGCCCTTCACCCCTCTGCTAAGGTGGTCTTGGAGCCCTTCGGCCCACCACTGCGGAAGAGTCCTTTACCACATTGCCTGGCTCTTGTCAGATCACATCACCACGTCGACCCAGAGGAGCAATTGCTCACACCATCGCAGAGAAAGCCCTTGACTGCTCTGCCAGGCTGTTCTTGGAGCCCTTCATATTGCTGTGCCAGAGGAAACCTTCAGAAACCTTCAGCACGCCTCCTTGGAAGAATGCTTCCTAGCGCCTTCCTGGAGAAGCCCTTCATGCCACATGAGTGAAGTTCTTCATCGCACCCTTGCAAAGGAGCCCTTTGCCATGCTGCCTCAGAGGAGGCCTTCGCCACGCGGCACCAGAAGATGTCTTGGCCATGCTACACCAGGGGAGCCCTTCACTGTGCCTTGTTGCCAGAAAGGCTCTTCTTCACCGTCCCGGAGATGTCCTTCAGCACAGCACCCAGCTGTTCTTGGAGTCCCTCATTGCGCAGCTCCAGAGGATCCCTTGTCCGTGGCCCACAGAGGTGCCCTTCACCACGCCCGCCCAGCAGCGCCTTTCACTGCACGGCCAGGCTGTTCTTAAAGCCCTTTGCCGTGTGGCACCAGAAGAGCCCATCATCACGTCATGCCAGAGGGACCCATCATGAGGCCGCCCCTGAGGAGGAGTTGACCGTGCTGTTCCGGAGGAGCCCCCCCATATACGGATAAGTATATCTGTATCCCATATATCTTGTTAGTTTCGGGATTAAAATTGTTTCTTGTAGAGGAATGTACGTTCTTGTAGAGTCTACTGTATCTTCCCATGTATAACCCCCATGCCTTTTTCAGGAGCAGGACTTCTAAGTGAACGTTCATTGAAGCTGAAGTCCTTGGACTACTCAGGGACTGAGGTGGCGAGAGAGGAGCCGGACTGTGTTGTGAGGGAAGGGAGGGAAGCTGAGGCCAGGAGCTCTAAGATAAGTTTTTCTTTAAATTGTGTGTGCGTGCGTGCGTGCGTGTGTGTGTTCTTAACCTGAGCCTTTCATTCAGCAGCTGTATTTAGCAGCAGAGTTGGGTTTGGAAGGTGGAGTAGAAGATGTTAAAGGCTGGAGCAGATAGATGCTGTCTCGAGGTCCTTTCCCACCAGGGGTTTATGGGGGAGAAGATAGAAATGTCGAGGTGGTGTTGAGGCTGACAAATGAGCAAGGAGCTGAGAACTGCACTTAGGTGAAGGTTTTGAGCTCTAGTTTAATCCCTGTGCGTTGTTAGCACAAAAGATAAGGCTGAGGCAGGAAACGGGGGGTCCTGTGATTTTGTTGTTGTCGTGATTGTCCTTTTCATTGTTGAGCAGTAGGAAAAGCATTGAGGTTGCTTAGAAAACAAGCAAGCACAAGCGAATGGGTTCTTGTACATGTTTGGTGTGCGTAATGCCGCAGAGAAGCGTGTCAATCCAAAGCCTAAAGCTGTTGTGTTGCTGAACACATCAGACTTGCAGTCCTCCTGCAGCTTTCTTTCGCATCTCTCAATTTTGGCCCTTAATGAATAGGATGCAAAGGTGTTTTGTGAGGCAGTTGAGCTGATCCAGTAGTAGGAATGCAGCCTCCATCCAGATACTTTGAATTTTGCTCCGACAAGTTTTCCCCTGGATGGGGGTTAAGCTGATGTAATGCTCTGAGATGTTGAAGGATTCGTGATGTTTAGGAAGGCAAGTTTTAGTTAGAGGTCCTATGGAACAGGAGTCTGCACGTGCACCTTTCCTCTTGGATCTTTGTTGTAAAACGTTTGGCATGAGTACTTTGGGAAAGTAGTGCTTTGTAAGACAAAAGAATGCTCTGAGATAACAGGGAACAAAATCTTGCTTTGTTGGAGAAATGTGTATCGTCTGATATGGTAGGACGTGTTGAGTATGGTATTGATTGCGTTTACTGTGTGAAATGTATGTTTTGTGGATAGCGTATGGTAGGGCTTGTATATATGGTGTGTTAGGGATGTTATGTTCTGTCTTCTATGCATGGAATCTTGTAATCTGTATTTTCTTCTGTTTATTGCATTTTGAGTTTTGTCTCTTGTTTTTTCCTGTCTTTTATGTTTTGTACTTAGTCTGTATTGCCTTTTGTATTGTATGTCTTGTGTTGTACAGTAGGGAATTTCTTGTCTTTTGTTTTGTATTCTCTGTCTGGTATTGTATTTATGGTATATATTTTGTGTTGCATGTTGTAGTGCGTGTCTTGGCTTTTGCGTTGGATTCAAGAGCTCTTGATTGCGCTGCACCGGAGGAGCCCTTCACGGCTCTGCCTCGGAGGAGGCCTTGGTTACGCCTCGCCGGAGGAGCTCTTCTTCACAGCACGCCAGTTAAGTCCTTTACTGTGCCTCAGCGGAGGAGCCCTTCACCCCTCTGCTAAGGTGGTCTTGGAGCCCTTCGGCCCACCACTGCGGAAGAGTCCTTTACCACATTGCCTGGCTCTTGTCAGATCACATCACCACGTCGACCCAGAGGAGCAATTGCTCACACCATCGCAGAGAAAGCCCTTGACTGCTCTGCCAGGCTGTTCTTGGAGCCCTTCATATTGCTGTGCCAGAGGAAACCTTCAGAAACCTTCAGCACGCCTCCTTGGAAGAATGCTTCCTAGCGCCTTCCTGGAGAAGCCCTTCATGCCACATGAGTGAAGTTCTTCATCGCACCCTTGCAAAGGAGCCCTTTGCCATGCTGCCTCAGAGGAGGCCTTCGCCACGCGGCACCAGAAGATGTCTTGGCCATGCTCCACCAGAGGAGCCCTTCACTGTGCCTTGTTGCCAGAAAGGCTCTTCTTCACCGTCCCGGAGATGTCCTTCAGCACAGCACCCAGCTGTTCTTGGAGTCCCTCATTGCGCAGCTCCAGAGGATCCCTTGTCCGTGGCCCACAGAGGAGCCCTTCACCACGCCCGCCCAGCAGCGCCTTTCACTGCACGGCCGGGCTGTTCTTAAAGCCCTTTGCCGTGTGGCACCAGAAGAGCCCATCATCATGTCATGCCAGAGGGACCCATCATGAGGCCGCCCCTGAGGAGGAGTTGACCGTGCTGTTCCGGAGGAGCCCCCCCATATACGGATAAGTATATCTGTATCCCATACATCTTGTTAGTTTCGGGATTAAAATTGATTCTTGTAGAGGAATGTACGTTCTTGTAGAGTCTACGGTATCTTCCCATGTGTAACCCCCATGCCTTTTTCAGGAGCAGGACTTTTAAGTGAACGTTCCTTGAAGCTGAAGTCCTTGGACTACTCAGGGACTGAGGTGGCGAGAGAGGAGCCGGACTGTGTTGTGAGGGAAGGGAGGGAAGCTGAGGCCAGGAGCTCTAAGATAAGTTTTTCTTTAAATTGTGTGCGTGCGTGCGTGCGTGTGTGTGTTCTTAACCTGAGCCTTTCATTCAGCAGCTGTATTTAGCAGCAGAGTTGGGTTTGGAAGGTGGAGTAGAAGATGTTAAAGGCTGGAGCAGATAGATGCTGTCTCGAGGTCCTTTCCCACCAGGGGTTTATGGAGGAGAAGATAGAAATGTCGAGGTGGTGTTGAGGCTGACAAATGAGCAAGGAGCTGAGAACTGCACTTAGGAGAAGGTTTTGAGCTCTAGGTTAATCCCTGTGCGTTGTAAGCACAAAAGATAAGGCTGAGGCAGGAAACGGGGGGTCCTGTGATTTTGTTGTTGTCGTGATTGTCCTTGTCGTTGTTGAGCAGTAGGAAAAGCATTGAGGTTGCTTAGAAAACAAGCAAGCACAAGCGAATGGGTTCTTGTACATGTTTGGTGTGCGTAATGCCGCAGAGAAGCGTGTCAATCCAAAGCCTAAAGCTGTTGTGTTGCTGAACACATCAGACTTGCAGTCCTCCTGCAGCTTTCTTTCGCATCTCTCAATTTTGGCCCTTAATGAATAGGATGCAAAGGTGTTTTGTGAGGCAGTTGAGCTGATCCAGTAGTAGGAATGCAGCCTCCATCCAGATACTTTGAATTTTGCTCCGACAAGTTTTCCCCTGGATGGGGGTTAAGCTGATGTAATGCTCTGAGATGTTGAAGGATTCGTGATGTTTAGGAAGGCAAGTTTTAGTTAGAGGTCCTATGGAACAGGAGTCTGCACGTGCACCTTTCCTCTTGGATCTTTGTTGTAAAACGTTTGGCATGAGTACTTTGGGAAAGTAGTGCTTTGTAAGACAAAAGAATGCTCTGAGATAACAGGGAACAAAATCTTGCTTTGTTGGAGAAATGTGTATCGTCTGATATGGTAGGACGTGTTGAGTATGGTATTGATTGCGTTTACTGTGTGAAATGTATGTTTTGTGGATAGCGTATGGTAGGGCTTGTATATATGGTGTGTTAGGGATGTTATGTTCTGTCTTCTATGCATGGAATCTTGTAATCTGTATTTTCTTCTGTTTATTGCATTTTGAGTTTTGTCTCTTGTTTTTTCTGTCTTTTATGTTTTGTACTTAGTCTGTATTGCCTTTTGTATTGTATGTCTTGTGTTGTACAGTAGGGAATTTCTTGTCTTTTGTTTTGTATTCTCTGTCTGGTATTGTATTTATGGTATATATTTTGTGTTGCATGTTGTAGTGCGTGTCTTGGCTTTTGCGTTGGATTCAAGAGCTCTTGATTGCGCTGCACCGGAGGAGCCCTTCACGGCTCTGCCTCGGAGGAGGCCTTGGTTACGCCTCGCCGGAGGAGCTCTTCTTCACAGCACGCCAGTTAAGTCCTTTACTGTGCCTCAGCGGAGGAGCCCTTCACCCCTCTGCTAAGGTGGTCTTGGAGCCCTTCGGCCCACCACTGCGGAAGAGTCCTTTACCACATTGCCTGGCTCTTGTCAGATCACATCACCACGTCGACCCAGAGGAGCAATTGCTCACACCATCGCAGAGAAAGCCCTTGACTGCTCTGCCAGGCTGTTCTTGGAGCCCTTCATATTGCTGTGCCAGAGGAAACCTTCAGAAACCTTCAGCACGCCTCCTTGGAAGAATGCTTCCTAGCGCCTTCCTGGAGAAGCCCTTCATGCCACATGAGTGAAGTTCTTCATCGCACCCTTGCAAAGGAGCCCTTTGCCATGCTGCCTCAGAGGAGGCCTTCGCCACGCGGCACCAGAAGATGTCTTGGCCATGCTCCACCAGAGGAGCCCTTCACTGTGCCTTGTTGCCAGAAAGGCTCTTCTTCACCGTCCCGGAGATGTCCTTCAGCACAGCACCCAGCTGTTCTTGGAGTCCCTCATTGCGCAGCTCCAGAGGATCCCTTGTCCGTGGCCCACAGAGGAGCCCTTCACCACGCCCGCCCAGCAGCGCCTTTCACTGCACGGCCAGGCTGTTCTTAAAGCCCTTTGCCGTGTGGCACCAGAAGAGCCCATCATCACGTCATGCCAGAGGGACCCATCATGAGGCCGCCCCTGAGGAGGAGTTGACCGTGCTGTTCCGGAGGAGCCCCCCCATATACGGATAAGTATATCTGTATCCCATACATCTTGTTAGTTTCGGGATTAAAATTGATTCTTGTAGAGGAATGTACGTTCTTGTAGAGTCTACGGTATCTTCCCATGTGTAACCCCCATGCCTTTTTCAGGAGCAGGACTTTTAAGTGAACGTTCCTTGAAGCTGAAGTCCTTGGACTACTCAGGGACTGAGGTGGCGAGAGAGGAGCCGGACTGTGTTGTGAGGGAAGGGAGGGAAGCTGAGGCCAGGAGCTCTAAGATAAGTTTTTCTTTAAATTGTGTGCGTGCGTGCGTGCGTGTGTGTGTTCTTAACCTGAGCCTTTCATTCAGCAGCTGTATTTAGCAGCAGAGTTGGGTTTGGAAGGTGGAGTAGAAGATGTTAAAGGCTGGAGCAGATAGATGCTGTCTCGAGGTCCTTTCCCACCAGGGGTTTATGGAGGAGAAGATAGAAATGTCGAGGTGGTGTTGAGGCTGACAAATGAGCAAGGAGCTGAGAACTGCACTTAGGAGAAGGTTTTGAGCTCTAGGTTAATCCCTGTGCGTTGTAAGCACAAAAGATAAGGCTGAGGCAGGAAACGGGGGGTCCTGTGATTTTGTTGTTGTCGTGATTGTCCTTGTCGTTGTTGAGCAGTAGGAAAAGCATTGAGGTTGCTTAGAAAACAAGCAAGCACAAGCGAATGGGTTCTTGTACATGTTTGGTGTGCGTAATGCCGCAGAGAAGCGTGTCAATCCAAAGCCTAAAGCTGTTGTGTTGCTGAACACATCAGACTTGCAGTCCTCCTGCAGCTTTCTTTCGCATCTCTCAATTTTGGCCCTTAATGAATAGGATGCAAAGGTGTTTTGTGAGGCAGTTGAGCTGATCCAGTAGTAGGAATGCAGCCTCCATCCAGATACTTTGAATTTTGCTCCGACAAGTTTTCCCCTGGATGGGGGTTAAGCTGATGTAATGCTCTGAGATGTTGAAGGATTCGTGATGTTTAGGAAGGCAAGTTTTAGTTAGAGGTCCTATGGAACAGGAGTCTGCACGTGCACCTTTCCTCTTGGATCTTTGTTGTAAAACGTTTGGCATGAGTACTTTGGGAAAGTAGTGCTTTGTAAGACAAAAGAATGCTCTGAGATAACAGGGAACAAAATCTTGCTTTGTTGGAGAAATGTGTATCGTCTGATATGGTAGGACGTGTTGAGTATGGTATTGATTGCGTTTACTGTGTGAAATGTATGTTTTGTGGATAGCGTATGGTAGGGCTTGTATATATGGTGTGTTAGGGATGTTATGTTCTGTCTTCTATGCATGGAATCTTGTAATCTGTATTTTCTTCTGTTTATTGCATTTTGAGTTTTGTCTCTTGTTTTTTCCGTCTTTTATGTTTTGTACTTAGTCTGTATTGCCTTTTGTATTGTATGTCTTGTGTTGTACAGTAGGGAATTTCTTGTCTTTTGTTTTGTATTCTCTGTCTGGTATTGTATTTATGGTATATATTTTGTGTTGCATGTTGTAGTGCGTGTCTTGGCTTTTGCGTTGGATTCAAGAGCTCTTGATTGCGCTGCACCGGAGGAGCCCTTCACGGCTCTGCCTCGGAGGAGGCCTTGGTTACGCCTCGCCGGAGGAGCTCTTCTTCACAGCACGCCAGTTAAGTCCTTTACTGTGCCTCAGCGGAGGAGCCCTTCACCCCTCTGCTAAGGTGGTCTTGGAGCCCTTCGGCCCACCACTGCGGAAGAGTCCTTTACCACATTGCCTGGCTCTTGTCAGATCACATCACCACGTCGACCCAGAGGAGCAATTGCTCACACCATCGCAGAGAAAGCCCTTGACTGCTCTGCCAGGCTGTTCTTGGAGCCCTTCATATTGCTGTGCCAGAGGAAACCTTCAGAAACCTTCAGCACGCCTCCTTGGAAGAATGCTTCCTAGCGCCTTCCTGGAGAAGCCCTTCATGCCACATGAGTGAAGTTCTTCATCGCACCCTTGCAAAGGAGCCCTTTGCCATGCTGCCTCAGAGGAGGCCTTCGCCACGCGGCACCAGAAGATGTCTTGGCCATGCTCCACCAGAGGAGCCCTTCACTGTGCCTTGTTGCCAGAAAGGCTCTTCTTCACCGTCGCGGAGATGTCCTTCAGCACAGCACCCAGCTGTTCTTGGAGTCCCTCATTGCGCAGCTCCAGAGGATCCCTTGTCCGTGGCCCACAGAGGAGCCCTTCACCACGCCCGCCCAGCAGCGCCTTTCACTGCACGGCCGGGCTGTTCTTAAAGCCCTTTGCCGTGTGGCACCAGAAGAGCCCATCATCACGTCATGCCAGAGGGACCCATCATGAGGCCGCCCCTGAGGAGGAGTTGACCGTGCTGTTCCGGAGGAGCCCCCCCATATACGGATAAGTATATCTGTATCCCATACATCTTGTTAGTTTCGGGATTAAAATTGATTCTTGTAGAGGAATGTACGTTCTTGTAGAGTCTACGGTATCTTCCCATGTGTAACCCCCATGCCTTTTTCAGGAGCAGGACTTTTAAGTGAACGTTCCTTGAAGCTGAAGTCCTTGGACTACTCAGGGACTGAGGTGGCGAGAGAGGAGCCGGACTGTGTTGTGAGGGAAGGGAGGGAAGCTGAGGCCAGGAGCTCTAAGATAAGTTTTTCTTTAAATTGTGTGTGCGTGCGTGCGTGCGTGTGTGTGTTCTTAACCTGAGCCTTTCATTCAGCAGCTGTATTTAGCAGCAGAGTTGGGTTTGGAAGGTGGAGTAGAAGATGTTAAAGGCTGGAGCAGATAGATGCTGTCTCGAGGTCCTTTCCCACCAGGGGTTTATGGAGGAGAAGATAGAAATGTCGAGGTGGTGTTGAGGCTGACAAATGAGCAAGGAGCTGAGAACTGCACTTAGGAGAAGGTTTTGAGCTCTAGGTTAATCCCTGTGCGTTGTAAGCACAAAAGATAAGGCTGAGGCAGGAAACGGGGGGTCCTGTGATTTTGTTGTTGTCGTGATTGTCCTTGTCGTTGTTGAGCAGTAGGAAAAGCATTGAGGTTGCTTAGAAAACAAGCAAGCACAAGCGAATGGGTTCTTGTACATGTTTGGTGTGCGTAATGCCGCAGAGAAGCGTGTCAATCCAAAGCCTAAAGCTGTTGTGTTGCTGAACACATCAGACTTGCGGTCCTCCTGCAGCTTTCTTTCGCATCTCTCAATTTTGGCCCTTAATGAATAGGATGCAAAGGTGTTTTGTGAGGCAGTTGAGCTGATCCAGTAGTAGGAATGCAGCCTCCATCCAGATACTTTGAATTTTGCTCCGACAAGTTTTCCCCTGGATGGGGGTTAAGCTGACGTAATGCTCTGAGATGTTGAAGGATTCGTGATGTTTAGGAAGGCAAGTTTTAGTTAGAGGTCCTATGGAACAGGAGTCTGCACGTGCACCTTTCCTCTTGGATCTTTGTTGTAAAACGTTTGGCATGAGTACTTTGGGAAAGTAGTGCTTTGTAAGACAAAAGAATGCTCTGAGATAACAGGGAACAAAATCTTGCTTTGTTGGAGAAATGTGTATCGTCTGATATGGTAGGACGTGTTGAGTATGGTATTGATTGCGTTTACTGTGTGAAATGTATGTTTTGTGGATAGCGTATGGTAGGGCTTGTATATATGGTGTGTTAGGGATGTTATGTTCTGTCTTCTATGCATGGAATCTTGTAATCTGTATTTTCTTCTGTTTATTGCATTTTGAGTTTTGTCTCTTGTTTTTTCCGTCTTTTATGTTTTGTACTTAGTCTGTATTGCCTTTTGTATTGTATGTCTTGTGTTGTACAGTAGGGAATTTCTTGTCTTTTGTTTTGTATTCTCTGTCTGGTATTGTATTTATGGTATATATTTTGTGTTGCATGTTGTAGTGCGTGTCTTGGCTTTTGCTTTGGATTCAAGAGCTCTTGATTGCGCTGCACCGGAGGAGCCCTTCACGGCTCTGCCTCGGAGGAGGCCTTGGTTACGCCTCGCCGGAGGAGCTCTTCTTCACAGCACGCCAGTTAAGTCCTTTACTGTGCCTCAGCGGAGGAGCCCTTCACCCCTCTGCTAAGGTGGTCTTGGAGCCCTTCGGCCCACCACTGCGGAAGAGTCCTTTACCACATTGCCTGGCTCTTGTCAGATCACATCACCACGTCGACCCAGAGGAGCAATTGCTCACACCATCGCAGAGAAAGCCCTTGACTGCTCTGCCAGGCTGTTCTTGGAGCCCTTCATATTGCTGTGCCAGAGGAAACCTTCAGAAACCTTCAGCACGCCTCCTTGGAAGAATGCTTCCTAGCGCCTTCCTGGAGAAGCCCTTCATGCCACATGAGTGAAGTTCTTCATCGCACCCTTGCAAAGGAGCCCTTTGCCATGCTGCCTCAGAGGAGGCCTTCGCCACGCGGCACCAGAAGATGTCTTGGCCATGCTACACCAGAGGAGCCCTTCACTGTGCCTTGTTGCCAGAAAGGCTCTTCTTCACCGTCCCGGAGATGTCCTTCAGCACAGCACCCAGCTGTTCTTGGAGTCTCTCATTGCGCAGCTCCAGAGGATCCCTTGTCCGTGGCCCACAGAGGAGCCCTTCACCACGCCCGCCCAGCAGTGCCTTTCACTGCACGGCCAGGCTGTTCTTAAAGCCCTTTGCCGTGTGGCACCAGAAGAGCCCATCATCACGTCATGCCAGAGGGACCCATCATGAGGCCGCCCCTGAGGAGGAGTTGACCGTGCTGTTCCGGAGGAGCCCCCCCATATACGGATAAGTATATCTGTATCCCATATATCTTGTTAGTTTCGGGATTAAAATTGATTCTTGTAGAGGAATGTACGTTCTTGTAGAGTCTACGGTATCTTCCCGTGTATAACCCCCGTGCCTTTTTCAGGAGCAGGACTTTTAAGTGAACGTTCCTTGAAGCTGAAGTCCTTGGACTACTCAGGGACTGAGGTGGCGAGAGAGGAGCCGGACTGTGTTGTGAGGGAAGGGAGGGAAGCTGAGGCCAGGAGCTCTAAGATAAGTTTTTCTTTAAATTGTGTGTGCGTGCGTGTGTATGTGTGTTCTTAACAGGCCACATAAGCGTGACATGAAGGGATGCTTTGAAGGACCACATTGATAAGTTATTCAGTTTTCCGTTGTGTAGTGTGTTCCTTGAGCAAAACCTACTTTTTAGATTTGCTAAGGAAGAGGAGCTGCTTTTCGCCCTCTTTTGAGTACAAGTAGTTGGTTTCTGTCTCCTTTATTACTTAAACCTCAGGAAAGGTGTTTTGTAACAAGAACATTAGGTACTTGTGAATCCCTTTGTGAAGATGAATTGTGTCTCAAGTCACTCGAAATTCTTGCTAATGTTGCTCCTAAGCTGGCTCTGTGCATTTAGAAAGCAAAGCAAGTACCCTCTAAAATGGCTGGGTTTCCCGGCATTGAGTTTTAAAGGGGAAAAGGAGTTGGCAGCCAGCCTGGCTTTGGTGTGAGTGACACTTCCTGAGAAGTTGTGGTGGAGTAAGTGACTGGTCAATGCAATCTAGCAATGATTTCTAGTGAAACTGTATTTACTCGCCCTAGAGTTTGCAGAAATGAACAGAGCAGGACAAGCAGCCTGTCAGGGAAGGCAAGTGATTTGTTGTTCCTTTTGCACAGTCCCCTCTTTGGTGTCATTTGCTGTTGTGGACTCTTGGATACTGACTGTCTTTGAGCCTGTGAATTCTTCGCTATCCTGCTGTGACAAACCAAAGTTGAGCGTGGACAAGGAGGGAAGGAGAGATTTCCATATGCTCAAGTAGGGAGTTTTACCAAGTTTATTGCCAGTTTACTCCTTGCTGGTTTTGCTCCAGGGAGTGAATATCAATGTTGTTGATACTGCCATGTGGGAGCATCACAGGGCTTGGCTGAATGCCCTGTCAATAGTGAACAGGACTTTGTGGATGTGATGCCCTGTGGAATGGGCATGCCTTTTGTTTTGACAGTCTCAAGTGCCCGTCTTGTTTTTGGGAACAGGCTGCTCTTGAGGAGGTAAAAGCTGAGGGGGAAGCAAAGCCAGTATTGTCTGAGTCTCCCCACTCCTGCCATGAGCTGTGCGTGGCCTCAGCCCTCCATGTGACCCTGAGCCCTCCCACTCCCCCCATGTCAGGGCTGCGTCGGGATGGGCAGTGGCAGGTGACTCGGTCTGGCCTGGGCTGTGGCTGCCAAAGGGCTGGGCTGGGCAGAGGTGCAAGGCTCAGGGGGGGCTGCCAGCCCTGTCGCCTAGCAACGGGTGCCAGGGCACATTGTTGCCCCAGGGGCAGTGCGGTGCTGTCGGAGAGGGAGGCTGGGGCGGGCACCAGGGGTGCCGCTGCCCGCCCTGCCCAGAGCCCTGGCCCGGCGGGGGGAAGCCAGGGCGTCCCTGCGTGCAGCCGGGGCTGCTGCGCTTGGCCCGTCCCGTCCCGTCCCAGGAGAGGCGCCTGGAGGCCGTGCCCGGGGCCGGGCTGGAGCCGGGCTGTGCGCGGGCAGAGCCGCCCCAGCGAGCCCAGCCCAGGAGGGGCCGGAGCAGGTCAGCAGCGCGGGGCTGGGCTGGCCGCAGCTGCGGCTGGAGGTGTGGCCGGGCCGGGGCTGCGGCGAGGGGCCGTCGGGGCTGGGCAGGGCGTGCCCGTCCCGTCCCGGCGCGGCGCGGCGCGGCGTTGCCCCCGGGGCCGGTCCCTGGGGCGGGCTCTGCCTCGGGCGCCGCTTTCTCTCCGCTGTGCTGCTGCCGGCGCTGCGGGCGGGCGCTGCCGGGCGGCTCTGGCCTCTGCCGGGGCTGCCGGCACCCCCTTCCCCCGGGGATCCCCCTCCCCTCCCCTCCCCTCCCGTCGCTCCCGTCCCGGCGGGTGCACGCGCGGCTTCGGGAAGCGACGTCCGGCGCGAGGCGAGCGGGACGTTAAAAGTAACGGCTGCCGGAGCGGCGCTGTCAGGAGGAGGAGGAGGAGGAGGCGGAGGCGGAGGCGGAGGGCGGCGTGTTGGGGAGGACGGCCCGGGGAGCGGACAGCTCGTGCCGAGGTACTGGCGGCAGCAGAAAGGCGCTTTTGCCCGGGAGCGGGTGGCGGGCAGCCGAAAAAGAGGAATTCCATATGATTCTTGGGAAGAGCCGTACATATCCAACAATGGGACAAGTTGATGCTTCGAGAAATATTTGTGGTTAAATATATAAACAAATTCTGCTCCCATGTTTCGACAAAATACTAGAATGCTAACAACAATTATTGTCCATCTTTTTGTCGAATCAAGAGTTTCAGTGGTCCCAGTAGATGCTGATCCCCATAGTGGTCTAGAGGCCTTCTTCACTCTGGTGTGATGTATCCAGGATGCTGGATTCACATGTATAACCCCCATGCCTTTTTCAGGAGCAGGACTTTTAACTGAACGTTCTTTGAAGCTGAAGTCCTTGGACTATTCAGAGACTGAGGTGGCGAGAGAGGAGCCAGACTGTGTTGTGAGGGAAGGGAAGCTGTGGACAGGAGCTCTAAGATAAGTTTTTCTTTAAATTTTGTGTGTGTGTGTGTCTCTGTGTGTGTTCTTAACCTGAGCCTTTCATTCAGCAGCTGTACTTAGCAGCTGAGTTGAGTTTGGAAAGTGAAGTAGAAGATGTTAAAGGCTGGAGCAGATAGATGATCTCTCGAGGTCCTTTCCTACCAGGGGTATATGGAGCGGAAGATAGAAATGGCGAGGTGGTGTTGAGGCTGACAAATGAGCAAGGAGCTGAGAACTGCACTTAGGAGAAGGTTTTGAGCTCTAGGTTAATGCCTGTGCGTTGTAAGCACAAAAGATAAGGCTGAGGCAGGAAACGGGGGGTCCTGTGATTTTGTTGTTATTAGTATTGCTGCTGCTATTATTATTATTATTATTATTATTATTATTATTATTATGTGCTCTCCTTCCCCCCAAGGCCTTAAGCAGTAGGAAAACCATTAAGATTGCTTAGAAAACAAGCAAGCACTATGAATGGGTTCTTGTACATGTTTGGTGTGCCTAATCAAAAGCCTAAAGCTGTTGTGTTGCTGAACACATCAGACTTGCAGTTCTCCTGCAGCTTTCTTTCGCATCTCTCAATTTTGGCCCTTAATGAATAGGATGCAAAGGTGTTTTGTGAGGCAGTTGAGCTGATCTGGCAGTAGTAGAAATGCAGCCTCCATCCAGACACTTTGAATTTTGCTCCGACAAGTTTTCCCCTGGATGGGGGTTAAGCTGATGTAATGCTCTGAGATGTTGAAGGATTCGTGATGTTTAGGAAGGCAAGTTTTAGTTAGAGGTCCTTTGCCGGGGCTGCCGGGGATCCCCCCCTTCCCCCGGGGATCCCCCTCCCCTCCCGTCCCGGCGGGTGCACGCGCGGCTTCGGGAAGCTTCGGGAGGTGACGTCGGGCGCGAGGCGAGCGGGACGTTAGAAGTAACGGCCGCCGGCGTGAGGCGCTGCGTGTGGAGCTGCCCGAGCGGCGCTGTCCGGAGGAGGAGGAGGCGGAGGATGGGGAGGAGGAGGCGGAGGCGGAGGAGGAGGCGGAGGGCGGCGTGTTGGGGAGGACGGCCCGGGGAGCGGACAGCTCGTGCCGAGGTACTGGCGGCAGCAGAAAGGCGCTTTTGCCCGGGAGCGGGCGGCGGGCAGCCGCCGAGCGGTGCGGAGCGTGTCCCGGCCCTGCCGTGGGCCTGTTACTGATACTTAGAATTTTTGGTAATTAACGTTCGATCAATAGTTTTAATTATAAACTAGTTAGTAGTTGATTTCAATAATATAGAATTATAAGAAATCTTCTAATGAAAAGTGTGCTGGTATAGTAAACACATGCTGCTATGAAACTGCTGCTATGGAACTCCTGTATAACCCTGTACTGGGACCAAAGGGATCGGTCAGAATCATCTAGTAAGAACGTGTAGTAACATGTAGTACAAAGCACAAGTTGATTTGTAAATTGATTTATGATACCTATATAGAACTAGAGGAATGCATGTAGCTATCAAGGTCTAGATTAATGAAGATGGGGAAAGCCAACCATAACGGTTTCATAATGGTTTATGGGTACCTGCCAGGAACCGTGAACTTAAGCAAAAGGTAATTCCGGCAGGGGGAGATCGCGACCACCGAATCACAGACCACCTACCTATATTGCACCCCAGACTCATTTCTAGATGATTCTAACTTTGATGGCACAGAATCAGGAATGGGAGGAGAATATGCTAATGATTTTCGGGAATTTATATGTTTATGTATGATTTCCTAATGGGTTTGTATATGTCAGCTCTATATAAGAAGTTTGACTTCGGTGCAAGGGGCGCACGATAGGAGGAGATATCCCCCGTGCACCCGGCGCCGCAATAAAGAAGTGTCTGCTTATCTACATCCCATTGGTGTTGATAAGTTTCTTATTCCGGATTTTCGGTAACAGTTTTGGCGACCCAGATGGGACCTCGCTGAAGGAGACCGGAGGAGTCGGGGACCTGATTGGTTCCAGCCGGCACCGAGGATTTCTCGGGGACACCCATCGATCCCCGATCCATAAGGTTCTTCGCGACGTCCCCTGGATTTTGGGTAAGACACTTCTTTCTTTTGTTTCAAACGAGTGGGTTTGAGTCCCACCGTTGTGAGTGGGTTCTAGTCCCACCACATAGAGGGGGGTTCGAGTCGAGTCCCACTGCGAGTGGGTTCGAGTCCCCTCGCTGTAGCCTGCCTGTCAGTCGTGGCGAAAGCTGCGCAGGGTTGGGCAGAGGATCCTCGTGGAGTGGAAGCCTGGGCGTCTGCCCGTAAGCCGTAAGTGAAAGCTATTGCAGGGTTGGACATAGCGGAGACTTGGAACCTATATGCTGGCTATAGTGTTCTATA
This sequence comes from Tauraco erythrolophus, assembly GCF_009769465.1. NCBI lineage: Eukaryota > Metazoa > Chordata > Aves > Musophagiformes > Musophagidae > Tauraco > Tauraco erythrolophus. The sequence goes on along the minus strand of NW_028238649.1, from coordinate 30,762 downwards.
AGTTGTGCCTCTAACGTAAGTTAGAAGTTTTCTTGTGTGCTGTACTGTGGAACCGTTTATCTTGACCGAGTACTAAGGTGCCGAGTTTGTGTTGATTGTGTTACATACTTGTGCTCAAGGTAATAAATTACAGAACTGTGTGAGTGTGACCGTGAGAGAGAGACGTGCAGTTAAGAACGAAGTGAGTGCGGGGTTTGGATTTGTGGCTCTGCTATCCCGTAAGGGGTGCAGTTGAAGAAAAACAGTGTGACAGTTTGAGTGATCATATATTGTATTAACAGTTATATCGTGGCATCTAAGTTAACTCATTTGTTTAAAAGTAAAAGTATGAGTATTTTGGCTGCAAATGGCAAAATTCCGAAAACTTCTCCGTTAGGATGCTTATTAGCACATTGGGGAGATACAGGAGATGATTTGCGAAAGAACAAAATGATTGAATATTGTAATCAGTGGTGGCCGTTGTATACGTTAGAAGATGAAGAAGTATGGCCTGTGAATGGTACTTTGAATTATAATACTATTTTTCAGTTAATGCTGTTTTGTAGAAGGGAAGAGAAATGGAATGAAATACCTTATGTAGATTTGTTTTTCTATTGGAGACAAAGAAAAGATTGGCAGAAAGAGTGTAAACTAGCGGATGGAAATGGTTTGATAATGGCTGTTGCTACAGGGAATAAAAAGGAGAAAAAATGTTGTTCAGTGTGTGAAATTGGGAAGGATTGTTTGAAAAAGAGGATTACTTCTGAAGTTGATGAGGGACCAGAATTAGACATATCTCCTCCTAGGAGAGGAAGAAATCGGGGTCGAGAATATCAGGAACAGATGCAAGAACCAGAAAGCAGTGGAATTGAGGATCCCGAGGAGGGTCCCTCTGAGATTGTAATTCATACTCCTGTTTCTCGGAGAACTCGACAGCAGACACACACAATAGCTCCCCTGCGGCAGGGAGCTGGCAACGATGGGCCGGTGTATGTAAAGGTGCCTTTTTCAGTTACCGATTTGATGGCTTGGAAACAGGCAGCCGGACTTTATAGAGAGGATCCCGAAAGAGTAGGAAGAGTGGTGGATACTATAATTAGAACACAGGACCCAGACTGGAGTGATTCGCAGGCGGTCTTAGATGGTTTATTGGATGATACAGAAAAGCGAATGGTGTTGAAAGCAGGTAGAGCACAGGCTGAAGCGGCAGTTCTGAATGAAAATATGACTGGAACTTTGGAACAGAATTTTCCATCTGGGGATCCGCAGCGGGATCCAAATAATGTGGAGCACAGACAGAGATTGAGACGGTATCAAAAATGGATTTTGTATGGAATTAAACATGCCATGCCTAAGTCTTTGAATTGGTCTAAATTATATGAAGTAAGGCAGGACAAAAATGAATCTCCCTCAGTGTTTCTAGAAAGACTGAAGGAAGCTGCCAGAAAATATACTGATTTAAAGGTGGAAACTGAGGCAGCACAAATACAATTGGCTTTGATTTTTATGGGACAATCAGCACCAGACATAAGGAAGAAACTTCAGAAATTAGAGGGAGAAGACTCTAGGAGTTTGAATAAGATGATGGAAGTAGCCTGGAAGGTGTATAAGGATAGAGAACAGGAGGAAAGAAAGTCTCGGGAAAACAGGCTGCTAGCAGTCATGACAGGAACAGTGAACAGAGGACGAGGTAGAGGAAGAGGTTCAAGATTCAGTGGAAGAGGAGGATTTGTGAACGGTGGTGGCAGGAATTTTAACACTCCTCTAGGAATGAATCAGTGTGCTTTGTGCAAGGAAGAGGGACATTGGAAAAGAGACTGCCCTAGGAAGGGAAGTGCTCAGCAAGAAATAGCTAAAATCATGATGCTAGATGATTGAAGGGGACCGGAGGGAAACCCAGCTGAGCCTCTGGCTGTAATTACGCTGGGAGAAAAAGAAGTTAAATTTTTAGTGGACACTGGAGCAACGTTTTTGGTATTAAACACCTGTAAGGGAAAAATTGGAACAAAACCGGCAAATATTATAGGGGCCACTGGGCAAGAGGAAAGCAGACCGTTCCTAAAACCCCTGGACTTAAAATTTGGGAAAAAGGTAATCACTCATGAATTTTTGTATGTACCTGAATGTCCGGTACCCTTATTGGGAAGAGATTTATTGTCTAAATTAAATGCTCAGATCAGTTTTGAAGAAGGAGAGATTCTCTTAAAAATACCAGAATCAAAAACAAGTGAAATTCTGATGATCCAAGAAACAACCGAGGGACAAGAAATTCCTTCGGATGTAGATTTGGCCGTGATTCCCACAGTATGGGAAACGGATATCCCTGGCAAATCAAAACTGGCAGAGCCTGTTAAAGTAGAATTAAAAGAAGGAGCAAAAACAGTCCAATTGAAACAATATCCAATTAAACCAGAAATCAGACAGGAATTGAAGAAATTAATTGACAAATTCTTAAAGTATAAGATTTTAGAGGAATGTGAATCCGAATACAATACTCCTATCTTGCCAGTCAGAAAACCATCCGGAGAATACCGGCTGGTACAGGATTTAAGAGCAGTGAATCAAACAGTCAAAGACATTTACCCAGTAGTAGCAAACCCATATACATGACTAACCTCGTTAAAAGAGACCTATCAGTGGTTTACAGTGCTTGATTTAAAAGATGCTTTCTTTTGTATACCCTTGGAAAAGGAAAGTAGAAAACTGTTTGCTTTTGAGTGGGAAAATCCACAGACTGGACGAAAGATGCAGTTAACGTGGACAAGGCTACCCCAAGGATTTAAAAACAGTCCAACGATCTTCGGGAATCAGTTGGCGAGAGAACTCGAGATATGGAAACAAGAGAAACCAAGACCTGGACATCTACTGCTACAATATGTGGATGATATACTGATTGCTACAGAGGAAAAGTCGACCTGTATCCAGGTAACAATAGACCTTTTGAACTTTCTGGGACTAAATGGGTACACAGTATCTAAGAAAAAGGCCCAAATAGCTTGCCAGACTGTAATATATCTGGGCTTTGAAATTTCTAAAGGGCAGCGACAGTTGGGAAAAGGTCGAAAAGAAGCTATTTGCAATATACCTGAACCAGAAAATATTCATGAACTCAGAGCGTTTTTGGGAATGGCCGGGTGGTGTCGTCTTTGGATTATGAATTACGGGCTGATTGCTAAACCTTTGTATGAAGCCCAGAAGATTTCTCCTTTTGTGTGGGGACCAGATCAACAAAAAGCTTTTATTGAATTAAAACGTGCTTTGATGTCAGCACCTGCTTTAGGACTTCCAGACTTAACTAAGAACTTTCAGTTGTTTGTCCATGAGAGGCAACACCTAGCATTGGGAGTGTTGACCCAGAAGATGGGCAGCTGGAAGCGACCTGTCGGATACTTCTCCAAACAACTGGACACAGTGAGTAAAGGATGGCCAAGTTGCCTGCGAGCGGTGGCAGCAACAGTGCTGCTGATACAGGAAGCTCGCAAATTGACTTTGGGAAGGACAATAACGGTCTATGTCCCACACATGGTAATAACTGTTTTAGAACAAAAGGGGGGTCATTGGTTATCCCCAAGCCGGATGATAAAATACCAAGTGGTACTAACCGAACAGGATGATGTGATTCTAAAAACAACTAACCTGGTAAATCCTGCAGTGTTTTTAAGCTCCACACAGGAAGAAGGACAACTGGAACATGATTGCTTGGCTACTATCGAGTATGTTTATTCCAGTCGTGAAGATTTGAAAGATGTACCACTGGAGCAACCAGACTGGGAATTGTATACAGATGGCAGCAGTTTTATGGAGCAAGGGGTCCGATACGCTGGATATGCGGTAACAACCGACACCACAGTTATAGAAGCCAGAGCATTGGCAAGCACCACATCTGCCCAAAAGGCAGAACTTATTGCCTTAATTCGAGCCCTAGAATTAAGCGAAAAGAAGAAAGTGAATATTTGGACTGATTCTAAGTATGCCTTTGGAGTAGTGCATGTCCATGGGGTTCTGTGGAAAGAAAGAGGGTTATTGTCCTCTCAAGGATCAAACATTAAGCACCAAAATGAAATTTTACAATTGCTGCAAGCAGTTCAGAAACCAGAACAAGTAGCAATCATGCACTGTAAAGCACACCAAATTGGAAACGCAAAAGAAATTGTTGGAAATAGTTTAGCTGATAGGACAGCAAAGAAAGTAGCAAAGAACCAAGCGTTCCAAATGGCATTAATTCCCTCCAAAACAGTAACCCTCCCTAGGGAAAAGTCAAAATATTCGGAGGAAGATGATAAATTAAGCCAGTTATTAAATGCTAAGAAAAACTTAGCTGGATGGTGGGTAACCCCTAGTGGACAAGTAGTGGTCCCACCCATTCTGATGAGAGAAATAATTCAAACAAAGCATCAGGAATGTCACTGGGGAGTAGAAGCTTTAGTAACTTCCTTACAGAAACAAGTAGTATCGGTTAAAATGCTAGGATTAGCTAAAATGATAACTGCAAAATGTGCAATATGTTTGAAAAATAATCCAGTAATCAAGAAAAACACTTGACACTCCAGTGCATGATTTCCAACCAGGAGATTATGTCTACGTAAAGATGTGGACTTCTGAACCTCTGTAAGAGCGCTGGAAAGCACTGGAGTGTCTAAAGATAAAGGTCGATTCCAAATCACAGCACTCCGAATTGCAGCTAAGCTTTTCCCTAGAGAAAGCAAATAGTTATATACATCTTGTTTTCCTTTTACATGCATATTTGGATTTGGTTCCGGAGACTCATAAGGTTTTCCATACAACAATTCATAAGGACTGATAGAGGTTCCACTCTTTGGCTGTACTCTGACTCGAAGTAATGCCAAAGGTAATGCTTGAGGCCATTTTAAATTTGTTTCTTGACAAATTTTACTTATTTGTCTCTTTAGAGTCTGATTCATTCTTTCTACTTTTCCACTGGATTGTGGCCTCCAAGATGCATGTAAATCCCAGGCAACGCCTAATACTTTGCTAATGCTTTGGACTACTTCAGCAACAAAGTGTGGACCTCTGTCAGATGAAATTCCAATTGGAACTCGAAATCTTGGAATTATTTCTTGTAGTAACCATTTTACTACTTTTGCTTGCGTGGTACGACAGGGAAGAGCTTCAGGCCATCCTGTAAAAGTATCAACCCCCACCAGGATGTACCGGTACCCATTCTGTCTAGGTAATTCTGAGAAATCTACTTGCCAATAATCTCCAGGTTCTGTGCCAGATTTTAATTTACCCATTTGGACTTTTTTCTTGATTACCGCCGCGACGCACCCCAGCAGCTCTTTCTGGGCACGACGCACCCCAGCATCTCTTTCTGGCCGCGACGCACCCCAGCAGCTCTTTCTGGCCGCGACGCACCCCAGCATCTCTTTGCCGCCGCGACGCACCCCAGCATCTCTTTGCCGCCGCGACGCACCCCAGCATCTCTTTGCCGCCGCGACGCACCCCACCAGCTCGTTGCCGCCGCGACGCACCCCAGCAGCTCTTTCTGGCTGCGACGCACCCCAACATCTCTTTCTGGGCGCGACGCACCCCGCAGCTGGACGCACCCCAGCATCTCTTTGCCGCCGCGACGCAACCCCAGCATCTCGTTGCCGCCGCGACGCACCCCAGCAGCTCGTTGCCGCCGCGACGCACCCCAACATCTCTTTCTGGGCGCGACGCACCCCAGCAGCTCTTTCTGGGCACGACGCACCCCAGCAGCTCTTTGCCGCCGCGACGCACCCGAGCAGCGCTTTCTGTCTGCGACGCACGGCAGTAGCGCTTTCTAGCTGCGACGCACCGCAGCAGATCTTTCATGCCGGGACGCACCCCAGCAGCTCTTTCTGGCTGCGACGCATCCCAGCAGCTCTTTCTGGCCGCGACGCATCGTAGCAGCTCTTTCTGGCCGCGACGCATCCCAGCAGCTCTTTCTGGCTGCGACGCACCCCAGCAGCTCTTTCTGGCTGCGACGCACCCCAGCATCTCTTTCTGTCCGCGCCGCACCCCAGCATTTCTTTCTGGCCGCGACGCACCTCAACATCCCTTTTACGCTGCAATATCACTGAGGATTTCTTCATCACCTGGTTGCTGTTGAGGATTTCTTCTTCTCCATATGAGCAGGTAAGTTCTCATGTTCTTTATAACACCACCCATGAGGATTTCATTCTGGCCGCGACGCACCCCAGCAGCTCTTTCTGGCCGCGACGCACACCAGCAGCTCTTTGCCGCCGCGACGCACCCCAGCAGCTCTTTGCCGCCGCGACGCACCCCAGCAGCTCTTTCTGGCCGCGACGCATCCCAGCAGCTCTTTCTGGCCGCGACGCACCCCAGCAGCTCTTTCTGGCCGCGACGCACCCCAGCATCGCTTTCTGGCCGCGACGCACCCCAGCAGCTCTTTCCTGGCACGACGCACCCCAGCAGCTCTTTCTGGGCGCGACGCATCCCAGCAGCTCCTTGCCACCGCAACGCACCCCAGCAGCTCTTTCTGGCCATGACGCACCCCAGCAGCACTTTCTGACGGGGGGAAGCCAGGACGTCCCTGCCTGCAGCTGGAGCCGCTGAGCCCCTTAGGGAGCGTATCACAGAGTGGCCACGGAGCAGCTCTTGACTGGGCAGCTTTTTGGGGTTCTGGCCTTGTGAGCGTTTTTTTGAGTGTTCAACGCGTTCCTTTTTTTTGCACTGCTTTACTGAGCAGTGTTATTTGGAGCCGTTCATGACTGTGTGCCAGAGGAGTCCTCCTCCATGACACCTCGGGATTGCCCTTCCGTGTATTTTCTTCATGGTGTTGTTTCTAGGGAATGGTTTTTAGATATGGTGGGTATGGTATTGTATTTCGTGTTGTGCGTCTGGTATATATGATATGGTGGTCATGGAAAGGTGTGGTAGGTATGGTACGTAGTGCTTGGTGTGCACTGTATCGCATGGAAGGTATGGTATTGTTTGTCACGTGTTGTATGTATGGCAGGTATGGTACGTATTATATGGCATCTTCTATGATACGGTATAGGATTTTGTATTGTATTTTTTTCTGGTATGGTATGTATTGTTTTGTACTGCAGTGTATGTAGTGTGTGTATTGAACTGTAGTGACTGAACGGTCTGTATTGAATTTTGTATTGCGTTGTATTTTATTAGAGTTATTGTCTGTATTTTGAGTTGTACTTTACATATTTTATGTGCTGCTAGATCTTGTCTTTTTTGCATAGTATGGTATTAATAGTTCTGTATGTATTCTGTTTGGTTTTGTTGTTTGTATTGTCACTATTGTATGTGTTGTGTTGTATTCGGTGGTCTTTTTGTATTGTATTGTCACTGTTCTTTATTGTCTCTATTGTATTGTGTGGAGGTTTTGTTATTATACGTATTGTATCTGTTGTGTATTGTATTTTCCGTTGGCTCGCGTATTGCATTGTGTATTTTGTGTTGTGTATTTTATGGTCCTGTGTCTTCTTTGTGTTAGGTTACATGGTGTGCGTGGTATGTATTGTCTTATATGTATGTACTGCACATACGTACATACCTATGTATGTACTACAGTGTATGTACTGTAATTTGGTTTGTATCGTTTATTGTGTTGGTATAGCATGTATTGTGTTTTGCATTGTATTGTGCCTATAGTATGATCTGCATTGTATTTTCTGGTGTGTATGTTATTGTCTGCTCTGTATTGTATTGAACATTGGATTGCATTTCATCTGATACCCTATTTTATATTCTATTGCTCTTTGAATTGTGATGTGTTTTGTATTGTGCTGTAGTTTGTATTGTGTAGCTTGTGACCTGATGTGTGGTACGTATTGTGTTCTGGTTTTTGTTGTACGTATTGTGTTGTATGTCCACACGTGTACGTACCGTATTGTATTGAACGTCTTGTAGTTTACTTTGTGGGATATTGTGGCTGGTTGGTTGTATTGTAGTGTGTATTCTCTGTCTGGTATGGTATTGATGGTGTTGTTTGTAGCCTATGGTATGGTATCGTATTTATGGTATTGTTTACATTATATAGTGTTTTGTGTTGTATTTTAGATGTGATGTTTTGTACTGTCGGGTGGTTTGCTGTGTATTGCGCACTGTACGTCCCGTATGGTACGACAATTACCGTGGTGTGTTTTGCATTGTTTCGTGGTACCGAACGTGCGGTTCTGTTTTGTGTTGTACGTGTTGTATTTTGTATTGTGTTTGCGTTGTATTTTCTGTGTCGTTTGGTTTGCTCTTTCTTGTGCGTATTGTCTTGTACGGTTTGTGTTGTATTTGGTATTGTAAGATGTTTCGTATTGTATGGAGTGTGTTTAGTTTTGATGTATTTATTGTAAGGTATTTAGTATTGAGTGTGGTATGTAATGTTGGTATTGTATGTATCATTTTACAGACATTGTTTCACGTGTATCATACTGTATCCTATGTACCGTATGTATTGTAGCGTATCCTCTGTATTGTGTAGTGTCGTATGCGTTGTCTCCTATGTATAGTGTTGTTTTAATGTATGTAGCGTATGGTACGGTATCGGTTGTATGTCTTTGATGGTACGTGTTTTCTGATTTGTGTTGTATTTATTTTTTACGTGCTGTGATGTCGTGTCTTGTATGCTGTATATGGTACGGCAAGTATATTCTCGTAGGAATGGTATTGTATGGTATTGCATTGTATTGGGAGGTACCGAATGGTATGTATTGTGCGTGTTGTATTTATGTGTTGCGTTGTATGGTATGGTAATTGTTGGTTTCTATTTGTTGTATTTTACTGTCATTTGTATTGCGCTTGGTATTGTGTTTGCTAGGTATATTACGGTCTATCGTAGTGTATCTCTGGTATGGTGTTGTATGTATTGTATCGTATGGCATGTGTTGTAGGTATTGCATTATCCATTGTATAGAACTGTATTTTTTATTGCGTTACGTAGTGCGGTTTATTCTTCTACTGTTCTGTGGTTCGTGTATTGTATTCTGTTTTGTACGGTGCTGCGTGTCGTACGTATTGTAGGGTAGGGTATTGACAGAATCGTGTGGTGTTTATGGTGTTGTTTGTAATGTATTGGATGTACGGCATTGTTTGTGTTATGTTGTATTTTCTACTGCGTATTGTCTTTTGTATTGTAGGTATTGTATGGTACTGTAGTTTGTGCTGTGTTTTGTCTGTATTTATGGTGCAACATTCATCGTAGTGTATGTGTCGTATTGTACAGTGTGGTATTTATAGTATTGTTTGTGTTACTGTATTCTGTATTGCACGTAGTATGGTTTTGTTCTTTGTTGTCTGTTTTGTGTTTTGTATTGCATTGTACGTATTGTGCTTTTGTACCTTTTTTGTCTTGTTTTTATGTTGATTTTGTATTGTGTTTCTTGGAGGTTAGTTATGGTATTGTACCATACTGTGTTTCTGGTATTGTGATTCCTGTGCGGTTCGTACTGCGTAGCGTATATTGCAATAGATTTGGTTCTGTCTTTTGTGTTGCATTGGAGGTGTTTTGTTGAGTATTGCATTCCAGGTATTGTATTGTTCTTTGTAGTGTGGTGGATTTTGTATTGTACTGTAGTTTGTGTGGTATTGTATGGCTTGTTATATATGCTGTGGTGTGTACAGTGTTCTGTTTTTTATTGCCTTGTGTAGTATGTATTGTATGTGGTTGATAGTCTTATGTATTGTGTTTATCGTACTGTGTGTACCATATTATATTTTCCTTTCCATATGTCCCATTGTATATTGTTTCTTACATTGTAGTGTGCCTCGTCTGTATTGTATGGTACTTGTCGTTTGTATCGTAATACGTGGTATCGTATTGTATTGTTGGTACGATAGAATATTTTGTGTTTTGGATTGTGTGTTTTGTGTCATGTGCTGTATGGTACGACAATTATTTGAAGTGCCGTATATATCGTATGTATCTTGTTGTAGATACGGTGCTTTATGTTTTGTATTTTTTGAATTGTGCTGTACTTTGTGTTTGTTTGTATTGTATTTTCTCTATTGTTTGGCTTGCTATTTCTTGTAAGCATTGTCTTGTATGGTTTAGAATGTGTTTGGTGTTGTAACGTATTTAGTATTGTGTTGTATGTATTGCATTGTTTATATTGTATTGTGTGTACTGTAACTCATTTTTTATTGCAACGCTTTTTGTATTGGAATGTATTTTCCCTTGTAATGAGTTTTCTCTTGTGATGCAGTTAAGTAATGTCTGGTTTATGGTATTGGATGCATTGTGTGGTTTGTATCGTGTGGTTCCATATGTATTGTCTAGATTGTATTTTGCCTTGCGTTTCCTGGTATGTCTTGTAGTTCCTCCACCGCTCTCTCCCAGCAGGCTCCCGCATCCAGCACTTCTCGGGAGCCCGCACCGCCGAGCCCATCTCAGGAGCCAAGACCACCGAGCACAGGCCATCGTCCGGCTGTTCCTCCTGGTGCTCCGGAGACGTGCCACAAGAGCACAGTGAAGCTGCGGCCCCTCAGCCTCCGCCTGCGTCGCCTCCAATAAACACCTGGCTGCTTTCCTAGGCACGTGTGTGTGGAAAAAGTTTCGATTGTGGAGTTTGTAATGTCTTGTGTTTTGTATCGTCTGATATGGTAGGACGTGAATTTTAGGTTTTGTGCATAGTGTATGGTATGTATTGTATGTATGGTGTGGATTGTATGTTATGTTATGTCTTCTATGCATGGAATCTTCTAATCTGTATTTTCTTCTGTTTATTGCATTTTGAGTTTTGTCTCTTGTTTCTTCTGTGTCTTTTATGTATTGTACTTAGTCTGTATTGCCTTTTGTATTGTATGTCTTGTGTTGTACAGTAGGGAATTTCTTGTCTTTTGTTTTGTATTCTCTGTCTGGTATTGTAATTATGGTATATATTTTGTGTTGCATGTTGTAGTGTGCGTCTTGGCTTTTGCGTTGGATTCAAGAGCTCTTGATTGCGCTGCACCGGAGGAGCCCTTCACGGCTCTGCCTCGGAGGAGGCCTTGGTTACGCCTCGCCGGAGGAGCTCTTCTTCACAGCACGCCAGTTAAGTCCTTTACTGTGCCTCAGCGGAGGAGCCCTTCACCCCTCTGCTAAGGTGGTCTTGGAGCCCTTCGGCCCACCACTGCGGAAGAGTCCTTTACCACATTGCCTGGCTCTTGTCAGATCACATCACCACGTCGACCCAGAGGAGCAATTGCTCACACCATCGCAGAGAAAGCCCTTGACTGCTCTGCCAGGCCGTTCTTGGAGCCCTTCATATTGCTGTGCCAGAGGAAACCTTCAGCACGCCTCCTTGGAAGAACGCTTCCTAGCGCCTTCCTGGAGAAGCCCTTCATGCCACATGAGTGAAGTTCTTCATCGCACCCTTGCAAAGGAGCCCTTTGCCATGCTGCCTCAGAGGAGGCCTTCGCCACGCGGCACCAGAAGATGTCTTGGCCATGCTACACCAGAGGAGCCCTTCACTGTGCCTTGTTGCCAGAAAGGCTCTTCTTCACCGTCCCGGAGATGTCCTTCAGCACAGCACCCATCTGTTCTTGGAGTCCCTCATTGCGCAGCTCCAGAGGATCCCTTGTCCGTGGCCCACAGAGGAGCCCTTCACCACGCCCGCCCAGCAGCGCCTTTCACTGCACGGCCGGGCTGTTCTTAAAGCCCTTTGCCGTGTGGCACCAGAAGAGCCCATCATCACGTCATGCCAGAGGGACCCATCATGAGGCCGCCCCTGAGGAGGAGTTGACCGTGCCGTTCCGGAGGAGCCCCCCCGTATACGGATAAGTATATCTGTATCCCATGTATCTTGTTAGTTTCGGGATTAAAATTGATTCTTGTAGAGGAATGTACGTTCTTGTAGAGTCTACTGTATCTTCCCGTGTATAACCCCCGTGCCTTTTTCAGGAGCAGGACTTCTAAGTGAACGTTCCTTGAAGCTGAAGTCCTTGGACTATTCAGAGACTGAGGTGGCGAGAGAGGAGCCGGACTGTGTTGTGAGGGAAGGGAAGCTGAGGCCAGGAGCTCTAAGATAAGTTTTTCTTTAAATTGTGTGTGTGTGTGTTCTTAACCCGAGCCTTTCATTCAGCAGCTGTATTTAGCAGCAGAGTTGGGTTTGGAAGGTGGAGTAGAAGATGTTAAAGGCTGGAGCAGATAGATGCTGTCTCGAGGTCCTTTCCCACCAGGGGTTTATGGAGGAGAAGATAGAAATGTCGAGGTGGTGTTGAGGCTGACAAATGAGCAAGGAGCTGAGAACTGCACTTAGGAGAAGGTTTTGAGCTCTAGGTTAATCCCTGTGCGTTGTAAGCACAAAAGATAAGGCTGAGGCAGGAAATGGGGGAGTCCTGTGATTTTGTTGTTGTTGTTGTTGTTGTTATTATTATTATTTGCTCCCCTCCCCCCCCAGGGGCTTGAGCAGTAGGAAAAGCATTGAGGTTGCTTAGTAAACAAGGAAGCCGTGGTGCTGTGCTGGACATGTGGTGCTTGATGGAAAAGGAGGTGTGGAATTGTCTTTGCAGAGCAGCGTCCCAGTTGTGTCTTTTCTTGTGGTGTGGGTGCCTGTTGCTCTTCCATGGCTCTTGCTGGCAGGGGAAGGAGGTTACTCACTTTCAGAGAGGCCCCCCTGCCCTCAGAGGAGTTCAAGTCTTGTAGGGTGTCGTCTGAAGGGCACTGGCTTGCTCGTTGCTTTCTCTCTAGGTACCCGTTTGCAGAATTTGCTGTGTTCTGGTGTACGGCAGCCCAGAAATGCATCTCTCTGCTTTCATCTGGAACAGACTGTAGTGCAGCAGCCGGTGCGTCATCTCTCTGGTCTACGGGCAGACTCCATTCCACAGAGAGACAAAAGAGTCCCAGCAACTCCTTCCCGCGACGCACCCCACATGGCCTTTACTGCTGCGGAGCACCTCAGCTGCTCTTTGCCACCACGATGCACCCCAGCAGCTCTTCCTGGCTGGGTCGCGCCCCAGCAGCTCTTTGCCGCCGCGACGCACCCCAGCAGCTCTTTCTGGCCGCGACGCACCCCAGCATCTTTTTCTGGGCAGGACGCGCCCCAGCATCTCTATCTGGCCGCGACGCACCCCAGCATCTCTTTGCGCCGCGACGCACCCCACCAACTCTTTGGCGCCGCGACGCACCCCACCAGCTCTTTGCCGCCGCGACGCACCCCAGCAGCCCTTTCTGTCCGCAACGCACCCCAGCATCTCTTTCTGGGCACGACGCACCCCAGCAGCGCTTTCTGGCCGCGATGCACCCCAGCAGCTCTTTCTGGCCGCGACGCACCCCAGCATCTCTTTCTGGGCACGACGTACCCCAGCATCTCTTTCTGGCCGCGCTGCACCCCAGCAGCTTTTTGCCGCCGCGCCGCACCCCAGCAGCTCTTCGCCGCCATGACGCACCGCAGCAGCTCTTTGCCGCCGCGACGCACCCCTGCAGCTCTTTGCCGCCGCGACGCACCCCAGCAGCTCTTTCTGGCCGCCGCGACGCACCCCAGCAGCTCTTTGCCGCCGTGACGCACCTCAACATCCCTTTTACGCTGCGATACCACTGAGGATTTCTTCATCACCCGGTTGCTGTTGAGGATTTCTTCTTCTTCCTACCAGCAGGTAAGTTCTTATGTTCTTTATAACACCACCCATGAGGATTTAGTTCTGGCCGCGCCGCACCCCAGCAGCTCTTTGCCGCCGCGACGCACCCCAGCAGCTCTTTGCCGCCGCGCCGCACCCCAGCAGCTCTTTCTGGTCCTGACGCACCCCAGCATCTCTTTCTGGTCCCGACGCACCCCAGCAGCTCTTTCTGGGCGCGACGCACCCCAGCATCTCTTTGTGGGCACGATGCACCCGAGCAGCCCTTTCTGGCCGCAACGCACCCCAGACTCTCTTTCTGGTCGCGATGCAACCCAGCATCTCTTTCTGGGCACGACGCACCCTAGCAGCGCTTTCTGGCCGTGACGCACCCCAGCATCTCTTTCTGACCGCAACGCACCCCAGCAGCCCTTTCTGGCCGCGACGCACCCCAGCATCTCTTTCTGGCCGCGACGCACCCCAGCAGCTCTTTCTGGCCGCGACGCACCCCAGCAGCTTTTTCTATCTGTGACGCACCGCAGTAGCTCTTTCTGGCTGCGACGCACCCCAGCAGCTCTTTGCCGCTGCGCCGCACCGTAGCCGCTCTTTGCCGCCGCGCCGCATTCCAGAAGGTCTTTGCCGCTGCGACGCACCCCAGCAGCTCTTTGCCGCCGCAACGCACCCCCGCAGCTCTTTGCCGCCGCAACGCACCCCTGCAACTCTTTGCTGCCGCGATGCACCCCAGCAGCTCTTTGCCGCCGCGACGCACCCCACCAGCTTTTTGCCGCCGCGACGCACCGCAGCAGCTCTTTCTGGCCGCGATGCACCCCAGCAGCTCTTTCTGGCCGCGCCGCACCCTAGCAGCTCTTTGTCGCCGCGCCGCATCCCACCATCTCTTTGCCGCTGCGACGCACCCCAGCATCTCTTACTGACCGCGCCGCACCCCGGCATCTCTTTCTGGCCGCGACGCACCTCAACAGCCCTTTTACGCTGCGATGCTACTGAGGATTTCTTCATGACCCGGTTGCTGTATAGGATTTCTACTTCTTCCTACCAGCAGGTAAGTTCTCATGTTCTTTACAACACCACCCATGAGGATTTCGTTCTGGCCGCGACGCACCCCAGCAGCTTTTTGCCACCGCGCCGCACCCCAGCAGCTCTTTGCCGCCGCGACGCACCCCAGCAGCTCTTTCTGGCCGCCGCGACGCACCCCAGCAGCTCTTTCTGGCCGCGACGCACCCCACCATCTCTTTGCCGCCGCGATGCCTCCCAGCAGCTCTTTCTGGCTGCGACGCATCCCAGCAGCGCTTTCTGGGCGCGACGCACCCCAGCATCGCTTTCTGAGCGCGATGCACCCCAGCAGCTCTTTCTGGGCACGACGCACCCCAGCAGCTCTTTCTGGGCACAACGCACCCCAGCAGCTCTTTCTGGGCACGACGCACCCCAGCATCTCTTTGCTGTTGCGACGCACCCCAGGAGCTCTTTCTGGCTGCGACGCACCTCAACATCCCTTTTACGCTGCGATACCACTGAGGATTTCTTCATCACCTGGTTGCTGTTGAGGATTTCTTCTTCTCCATATGAGCAGGTAAGTTCTCATGTTCTTTATAACACCACCCATGAGGATTTCATTCTGGCCGCGACGCACCCCAGCAGCTTTTTCTGGCCGCGACGCACCCCAGCAGCTCTTTCTGGCCGCGACGCACCCCAGCAGCTCTTTCTGGCCGCGACGCACCCCAGCAGCTCTTTCTGGCCGCGACGCACCCCAGCAGCTCTTTCTGGCCGCGACGCACCCCCGCAGCTCTTTCTGGCCGCGACGCACCCCAGCAGCTCTTTCTGGCCGCGACGCACCCCAGCATCGCTTTCTGGCCGCGACGCACCCCAGCAGCTCTTTCCTGGCACGACGCACCCCAGCAGCTCTTTCTGGCCGCGACGCACCCCAGCATCTCTTTCTGGGCACAACGCACCCCAGCATCTCTTTCTGGCCGCAACGCACCCCAGCAGCTCTTTCTGGCCGCGACGCACCCCAGCAGCTCTTTCTGGCCGCAACGCACCCCAGCAGCTCTTTCTGGCCGCGACGCACCCCAGCAGCTCTTTCTGGCCGCAACGCACCCCAGCAGCTCTTTCTGGGCATGACGCACCCCAGCAGCTCTTTCTGGCCGCGACGCACCCCAGCAGCTCTTTCTATCCGCGACGCACCCCAGCAGCTCTTTGTCGCCACGACGCACCCCACCAGCTCTTTGCCGCCGCGACGCACCACAGCAGCTCTTTCTGGCTGCAACGCACCCCTGCAGCCCTTTGTGGCCGCGACGCACCCCAGCATCTCTTTCTGGGCACGACGCACCCCAGCAGCTCTTTCTGGGCACGACGCACCCCAGCAGCTCTTTCTGGCCGCGACGCACCCCAGCAGCTCTTTCTGGCCGCGACGCACCCCAGCAGCTCTTTCTGGCCGCGACGCACCCCAGCAGCTCTTTCTATCCGCGACGCACCCCAGCAGCTCTTTCTGGCTGCGACGCACCCCAGCAGCTCTTTCTGGCCGCGACGCAGCCCAGCAGCTCTTTCTATCCGCGACGCACCCCAGCAGCTCTTTGTCGCCGCGACGCACCCCACCAGCTCTTTGCCGCCGCGACACACCCCAGCAGCTCTTTCTGGCCGCGACGCACCCCAGCAGCTCTTTCTGGCCGCGACGCACCCCAGCAGCTCTTTCTGGGCACGACGCACCCCAGCAGCTCTTTCTGGGCACGACGCACCCCAGCAGCTCTTTCTGGGCACGACGCACCCCAGCATCTCTTTCTGGCCGCGACGCACCCCAGCAGCTCTTTCTGGCCGCGACGCACCCCAGCAGCTCTTTCTGGCTGCGACGCACCCCAGCAGCTCTTTTCCGCCGCGACGCACCCCAGCAGCTCTTTCTGGCTGCGACGCACCCCTGAAGCCCTTTGTGGCCGCGACGCACCCCAGCATCTCTTTCTGGGCACGACGCACCCCAGCAGCTCTTTCTGGCCGCGACGCACCCCAGCAGCTCTTTCTGGCCGCGACGCACCCCAGCAGCTCTTTCTATCCGCGACGCACCCCAGCAGCTCTTTCTGGCTGCGACGCACCCCAGCAGCTCTTTCTGGGCACGACGCACCCCAGCATCTCTTTCTGGCCGCGACGCACCCCAGCAGCTCTTTCTGGCTGCGACGCACCCCAGCAGCTCTTTCTGGCTGCGATGCACCCCAGGAGCTCTTTCTGGCCGCGCCGCACCCTAGCAGCTCTTTGTCACCGCGCCGCATCCCACCATCTCTTTGGCGCTGCGACACACCCCAGCATCTCTTACTGACTGCGCCGCACCCCAGCATCTCTTTCTGGCCGCGACGCACCTCAACAGCCCTTTTACGCTGCGATGCTACTGAGGATTTCTTCATGACCCGGTTGCTGTATAGGATTTCTACTTCTTCCTACCAGCAGGTAAGTTCTCATGTTCTTTACAACACCACCCATGAGGATTTCGTTCTGGCCGCGACGCACCCCAGCAGCTTTTTGCCACCGCGCCGCACCCCAGCAGCTCTTTCTGGCCGCGACGCACCCCAGCAGCTCTTTCTGGCCGCGACGCGCCCCAGCAGCTCTTTCTGGCCGCGACGCGCCCCAGCAGCTCTTTCTGGCCGCCGCGACGCACCCCAGCAGCTCTTTCTGGCCGCGACGCACCCCACCATCTCTTTGCCGCCGCGATGCCTCCCAGCAGCTCTTTCTGGCTGCGACGCATCCCAGCAGCGCTTTCTGGGCGCGACGCACCCCAGCATCGCTTTCTGAGCGCGATGCACCCCAGCAGCTCTTTCTGGGCACGACGCACCCCAGCAGCTCTTTCTGGGCACAACGCACCCCAGCAGCTCTTTCTGGGCACGACGCACCCCAGCATCTCTTTGCTGTTGCGACGCACCCCAGGAGCTCTTTCTGGCTGCGACGCACCCCAGCATTTCTTTCTGGCCGCGACGCACCTCAACATCCCTTTTACGCTGCGATACCACTGAGGATTTCTTCATCACCTGGTTGCTGTTGAGGATTTCTTCTTCTCCATATGAGCAGGTAAGTTCTCATGTTCTTTATAACACCACCCATGAGGATTTCATTCTGGCCGCGACGCACCCCAGCAGCTTTTTCTGGCCGCGACGCACCCCCGCAGCTCTTTCTGGCCGCGACGCATCCCAGCAGCTCTTTCTGGCCGCGACGCACCCCAGCAGCTCTTTCTGGCCGCGACGCACCCCAGCAGCTCTTTCTGGCCGCGACGCACCCCCGCAGCTCTTTCTGGCCGCGACGCACCCCAGCAGCTCTTTCTGGCCGCGACGCACCCCAGCATCGCTTTCTGGCCGCGACGCACCCCAGCAGCTCTTTCCTGGCACGACGCACCCCAGCAGCTCTTTCTGGCCGCGACGCACCCCAGCATCTCTTTCTGGGCACAACGCACCCCAGCATCTCTTTCTGGCCGCGACGCACCCCAGCAGCTCTTTCTGGCCGCGACGCACCCCAGCAGCTCTTTCTGGCCGCAACGCACCCCAGCAGCTCTTTCTGGCCGCGACGCACCCCAGCAGCTCTTTCTGGCCGCGACGCACCCCAGCAGCTCTTTCTATCCGCGACGCACCCCAGCAGCTCTTTCTGGCTGCGACGCACCCCAGCAGCTCTTTCTGGCCGCAACGCATCTCAACATCCCTTTTACGCTTTGATACCACTGAGGATTTCTTCCTCACCCAGTTGCTGTTGAGGATTTCTTCTTCGCCATATGAGCAGGTAAGTTTTCATGTTCTTTATAACACCACCCATGAGGATTTCGTTCTGGCCGCGACGCACCCCAGCAGCTCTTTGCCGCCACGACGCACCCCAGCAGCTCTTTGTCGCCGCGACGCACCCCACAAGCTCTTTGGCGCCGCGACGCACCCCAGCAGCCCTTTCTGGCTGCGACGCACCCAAGCATCTCTTTCTGGGCACGACGCACACTAGCATCTCTTTCTGGCTGCAACGCACCCCAGCACCTCTTTCTGGCCGCAACGCACCCCAGCATCTCTTTCTGGCACGACGCACCCCAGCATCTCTTTCTGGCCGCGACGCACCCCAGCAGCTCTTTGCCGCCGCGACGCACCCCAGCAGCTCTTTGCCGCCGCGACGCACCCCAGCAGCTCTTTCTAACCGCCGCGACGCACCCCAGCAGCTCTTTCTGGCCGCCGCGACGCACCCCAGCAGCTCTTTCTGGCCGCGACGCACCCCAGCAGCTCTTTCTATCCGCGACGCACCCCACCAGCTCTTTGTCGCCGCGACGCACCCCAGCAGCTCTTTGTCGCCGCAACGCACCCCAGCAGCTCTTTGTCGCCGCGACGCACCCCAGCAGCTCTTTGTCGCCGCGACGCACCCCAGCAGCTCTTTCTGGCCGCGACGCACCCCAGCAGCTCTTTGCCGCCGCGACGCACCCCAGCAGCTCTTTCTAACCGCCGCGACGCACCCCAGCAGCTCTTTCTGGCCGCCGCGACACACCCCAGCAGCTCTTTCTGGCCGCGACGCACCCCAGCAGCTCTTTCTGGCCGCGACGCACCCCAGCAGCTCTTTCTATCCGCGACGCACCCCAGCAGCTCTTTGTCGCCGCGACGCACCCCAGCAGCTCTTTGTCGCCGCGACGCACCCCAGCAGCTCTTTGTCGCCGCGACGCACCCCAGCAGCTCTTTGTCGCCGCGACGCACCCCAGCAGCTCTTTCTGGCCGCGACGCACCCCAGCAGCTCTTTCTGGCCGCGACGCACCCCAGCAGCTCTTTCTGGCCGCGACGCACCCCAGCAGCTCTTTCTGGCTGCGACGCACCCCAGCAGCTCTTTCTGGCTGCGACGCACCCCTGCAGCCCTTTGTGGCCGCGACGCACCCCAGCAGCTCTTTCTGGGCACGACGCACCCCAGCAGCTCTTTCTGGCCGCGACGCACCCCAGCAGCTCTTTCTGGCCGCGACGCACCCCAGCAGCTCTTTCTATCCGCGACGCACCCCAGCAGCTCTTTCTGGCTGCGACGCACCCCAGCAGCTCTTTCTGGCCGCAACGCATCTCAACATCCCTTTTACGCTTTGATACCACTGAGGATTTCTTCCTCACCCAGTTGCTGTTGAGGATTTCTTCTTCGCCATATGAGCAGGTAAGTTTTCATGTTCTTTATAACACCACCCATGAGGATTTCGTTCTGGCAGCGACGCACCCCAGCAGCTCTTTGTCG
Source organism: Tauraco erythrolophus (assembly GCF_009769465.1). Classification (NCBI taxonomy): domain Eukaryota; kingdom Metazoa; phylum Chordata; class Aves; order Musophagiformes; family Musophagidae; genus Tauraco; species Tauraco erythrolophus. The sequence continues at coordinate 11,079 of NW_028238649.1, read as the reverse complement.
CCACGACGCACCCCAGCAGCTCTTTGCCGCTGCGACGCACCCCAGGAGCTCTTTGCCGCCGCAACGCACCCCAGCAGCTCTTTGCCGCCACGACGCACCCCAGCAGCTCTTTGTCGCCGCGACGCACCCCACAAGCTCTTTGGCGCCGCGACGCACCCCAGCAGCCCTTTCTAGCTGCGACGCACCCAAGCATCTCTTTCTGGGCACGACGCACACTAGCATCTCTTTCTGGCTGCAACGCACCCCAGCACCTCTTTCTGGCCGCAACGCACCCCAGCATCTCTTTCTGGCACGACGCACCCCAGCAGCTCTTTCTGGCCGCGACGCACCCCAGCAGCTCTTTCTGGCCGCGAAGCACCCCAGCAGCTCTTTGCCGCCGCGACGCACCCCAGCAGCTCTTTGCCGCCGCGACGCACCCCAGCAGCTCTTTCTAACCGCCGCGACGCACCCCAGCAGCTCTTTCTGGCCGCGACGCAGCCCAGCAGCTCTTTCTGGCCGCGACGCAGCCCAGCAGCTCTTTCTGTCCGCGACGCACCCCAGCAGCTCTTTGTCGCCGCGACGCACCCCACCAGCTCTTTGCCGCCGCGACACACCCCAGCAGCTCTTTCTGGCTGCGACGCACCCCTGCAGCCTTTTCTGGCCGCGACACACCCCAGCAGCTCTTTCTGGGCACGACGCACCCCAGCAGCTCTTTCTGGGCACGACGCACCCCAGCAGCTCTTTCTGGGCACGACGCACCCCAGCATCTCTTTCTGGGCACGACGCACCCCAGCATCTCTTTCTGGCCGCGACGCACCCTAGCAGCTCTTTCTGGCTGCGACGCACCCCAGCAGCTCTTTCTGGCTGCGATGCACCCCAGCAGCTCTTTCTGGCCGCGCCGCACCCTAGCAGCTCTTTGTCGCCGCGCCGCATCCCACCATCTCTTTGCCGCTGCGACGCACCCCAGCATCTCTTACTGACCGCGCCGCACCCCAGCATCTCTTTCTGGCCGCGACGCACCTCAACAGCCCTTTTACGCTGCGATGCTACTTAGGATTTCTTCATTACCCGGTTGCTGTATAGGATTTCTACTTCTTCCTACCAGCAGGTAAGTTCTCAAGTTCTTTACAACACCACCCATGAGGATTTCGTTCTGGCCGCGACGCACCCCAGCAGCTTTTTGCCACCGCGCCGCACCCCAGCAGCTCTTTCTGGCCGCGACGCACCCCAGCAGCTCTTTCTGGCCGCGACGCACCCCACCATCTCTTTGCCGCCGCGATGCCTCCCAGCAGCTCTTTCTATCCGCGACGCACCCCAGCAGCTCTTTGTCGCCGCGACGCACCCCACCAGCTCTTTGCCGCCGCGACACACCCCAGCAGCTCTTTCTGGCCGCGACGCACCCCAGCAGCCCTTTCTGGCCGCGACGCACCCCAGCAGCTCTTTCTGGGCACGACGCACCCCAGCAGCTCTTTCTGGGCACGACGCACCCCAGCAGCTCTTTCTGGGCACGACGCACCCCAGCATCTCTTTCTGGCCGCGACGCACCCCAGCAGCTCTTTCTGGCTGCGATGCACCCCAGCAGCTCTTTCTGGCTGCGACGCACCCCAGCAGCTCTTTCCTGGCACAACGCACCCCAGCAGCTCTTTCTGGGCACGCCGCACCCCAGCAGCTCATTGCCGCCGCACCGCACCCCAGCAGCCCTTTGTGGCCATGACGCACCCCAGCATCTCTTTCTGGCCGCGACGCACCCCAGCATCTCTTTCTGGGCACGACGCACCCCAGCAGCTCTTTCTGGCCGCGACGCACCCCAGCAGCTCTTTCTGGCCGCGACGCACCCCAGCAGCTCTTTCTGGCCGCGACGCACCCCAGCAGCTCTTTCTATCCGCGACGCACCCCAGCAGCTCTTTGTCGCCACGACGCACCCCACCAGCTCTTTGCCGCCGCGACGCACCACAGCAGCTCTTTCTGGCCGCGACGCACCCCTGCAGCCCTTTGTGGCCGCGACGCACCCCAGCATCTCTTTCTGGGCACGACGCACCCCAGCAGCTCTTTCTGGGCACGACGCACCCCAGCAGCTCTTTCTGGCCGCGACGCACCCCAGCAGCTCTTTCTGGCCGCGACGCACCCCAGCAGCTCTTTCTGGCCGCGACGCACCCCAGCAGCTCTTTCTATCCGCGACGCACCCCAGCAGCTCTTTCTGGCTGCGACGCAGCCCAGCAGCTCTTTCTATCCGCGACGCACCCCAGCAGCTCTTTGTCGCCGCGACGCACCCCACCAGCTCTTTGCCGCCGCGACACACCCCAGCAGCTCTTTCTGGCCGCGACGCACCCCAGCAGCCCTTTCTGGCCGCGACGCACTCCAGCAGCTCTTTCTGGGCACGACGCACCCCAGCAGCTCTTTCTGGGCACGACGCACCCCAGCAGCTCTTTCTGGGCATGACGCACCCCAGCATCTCTTTCTGGCCGCGACGCACCCCAGCAGCTCTTTCTGGCCACGATGCACCCCAGCAGCTCTTTCTGGCTGCGACGCACCCCAGCAGCTCTTTTCCGCCGCGACGCACCCCAGCAGCTCTTTCTGGCTGCGATGCACCCCTGAAGCCCTTTGTGGCCGCGACGCACCCCAGCATCTCTTTCTGGGCACGACGCACCCCAGCAGCTCTTTCTGGCCGCGACGCACCCCAGCAGCTCTTTCTGGCCGCGACGCACCCCAGCAGCTCTTTCTGGCTGCGACGCACCCCAGCAGCTCTTTCTGGCTGCGACGCACCCCAGCAGCTCTTTCTGGGCACGACGCACCCCAGCATCTCTTTCTGGCCGCGACGCACCCCAGCAGCTCTTTCTGGCTGCGACGCACCCCAGCAGCTCTTTCTGGCTGCGACGCAGCCCAGCAGCTCTTTCTGGCCGCGCCGCACCCTAGCAGCTCTTTGTCACCGCGCCGCATCCCACCATCTCTTTGGCGCTGCGACACACCCCAGCATCTCTTACTGACCGCGCCGCACCCCAGCATCTCTTTCTGGCCGCGACGCACCTCAACAGCCCTTTTACGCTGCGATGCTACTGAGGATTTCTTCATGACCCGGTTGCTGTATAGGATTTCTACTTCTTCCTACCAGCAGGTAAGTTCTCATGTTCTTTACAACACCACCCATGAGGATTTCGTTCTGGCCGCGACGCACCCCAGCAGCTTTTTGCCACCGCGCCGCACCCCAGCAGCTCTTTCTGGCCGCGACGCACCCCAGCAGCTCTTTCTGGCTGCTACGCACCCCAGCAGCTCTATCTGGCCGCCGCGACGCACCCCAGCAGCTCTTTCTGGCCGCGACGCACCCCACCATCTCTTTGCCGCCGCGATGCCTCCCAGCAGCTCTTTCTGGCTGCGACGCATCCCAGCAGCGCTATCTGGGCGCGACGCACCCCAGCATCGCTTTCTGAGCGCGATGCACCCCAGCAGCTCTTTCTGGGCACGACGCACCCCAGCAGCTCTTTCTGGGCACAACGCACCCCAGCAGCTCTTTCTGGGCACGACGCACCCCAGCATCTCTTTGCTGTTGCGACGCACCCCAGGAGCTCTTTCTGGCTGCGACGCACCCCAGCATTTCTTTCTGGCCGCGACGCACCTCAACATCCCTTTTACGCTGCGATACCACTGAGGATTTCTTCATCACCTGGTTGCTGTTGAGGATTTCTTCTTCTCCATATGAGCAGGTAAGTTCTCATGTTCTTTATAACACCACCCATGAGGATTTCATTCTGGCCGCGACGCACCCCAGCAGCTTTTTCTGGCCGCGACGCACCCCCGCAGCTCTTTCTGGCCGCGACGCACCCCAGCAGCTCTTTCTGGCCGCGACGCACCCCAGCAGCTCTTTCTGGCCGCGACGCACCCCCGCAGCTCTTTCTGGCCGCGACGCACCCCAGCAGCTCTTTCTGGCCGCGACGCACCCCAGCATCGCTTTCTGGCCGCGACGCACCCCAGCAGCTCTTTCCTGGCACGACGCACCCCAGCAGCTCTTTCTGGCCGCGACGCACCCCAGCATCTCTTTCTGGGCACAACGCACCCCAGCATCTCTTTCTGGCCGCGACGCACCCCAGCAGCTCTTTCTGGCCGCGACGCACCCCAGCAGCTCTTTCTGGCCGCAACGCACCCCAGCAGCTCTTTCTGGCCGCGACGCACCCCAGCAGCTCTTTCTGGCCGCAACGCACCCCAGCCCCTCTTTCTGGGCATGACGCACCCCAGCAGCTCTTTCTGGCCGCGACGCACCCCAGCAGCTCTTTCTATCCGCGACGCACCCCAGCAGCTCTTTGTCGCCACGACGCACCCCACCAGCTCTTTGCCGCCGCGACGCACCCCAGCAGCTCTTTCTGGCTGCGACGAACCCCTTCAGCCCTTTGTGGCCGCGACGCACCCCAGCAGCTCTTTCTGGGCATGACGCACCCCAGCATCTCTTTCTGGCCGCGACGCACCCCAGCAGCTCTTTCTGGCCGCGACGCACCCCAGCAGCTCTTTCTATCCGCGACGCACCCCAGCAGCTCTTTCTGGCTGCGACGCACCCCAGCAGCTCTTTCTGGCCGCGACGCACCCCCGCAGCTCTTTCTGGCCGCGACGCACCCCAGCAGCTTTTTCTGGCCGCGACGCACCCCAGCATCGCTTTCTGGCCGCGACGCACCCCAGCAGCTCTTTCCTGGCACGACGCACCCCAGCAGCTCTTTCTGGGCACGACGCACCCCAGCAGCTCTTTCTGGCCGCAACGCACCCCAGCAGCTCTTTCTGGCCGCGACGCACCCCAGCATCTCTTTCTGGGCACAACGCACCCCAGCATCTCTTTCTGGCCGCGACGCAGCCCAGCAGCTCTTTCTGGCCGCGACGCAGCCCAGCAGCTCTTTCTATCCGCGACGCACCCCAGCAGCTCTTTGTCGCCGCGACGCACCCCACCAGCTCTTTGCCGCCGCGACACACCCCAGCAGCTCTTTCTGGCTGCGACGCACCCCTGCAGCCCTTTCTGGCCGCGACACACCCCAGCAGCTCTTTCTGGGCACGACGCACCCCAGCAGCTCTTTCTGGGCCGCGCCGCATCCCACCATCTCTTTGCCGCTGCGACGCACCCCAGCATCTCTTACTGACCGCGCCGCACCCCAGCATCTCTTTCTGGCCGCGACGCACCTCAACAGCCCTTTTACGCTGCGATGCTACTGAGGATTTCTTCATGACCCGGTTGCTGTATAGGATTTCTACTTCTTCCTACCAGCAGGTAAGTTCTCAAGTTCTTTACAACACCACCCATGAGGATTTCGTTCTGGCCGCGACGCACCCCAGCAGCTTTTTGCCACCGCGCCGCACCCCAGCAGCTCTTTCTGGCCGCGACGCGCCCCAGCAGCTCTTTCTGGCCGCCGCGACGCACCCCAGCAGCTCTTTCTGGCCGCGACGCACCCCACCATCTCTTTGCCGCCGCGATGCCTCCCAGCAGCTCTTTCTATCCGCGACGCACCCAGCAGCTCTTTGTCGCCGCGACGCACCCCACCAGCTCTTTGCCTCCGCGACACACCCCAGCAGCTCTTTCTGGCCGCGACGCACCCCAGCAGCCCTTTCTGGCCGCGACGCACCCCAGCAGCTCTTTCTGGGCTCGACGCACCCCAGCAGCTCTTTCTGGGCACGACGCACCCCAGCAGCTCTTTCTGGGCACGACGCACCCCAGCATCTCTTTCTGGCCGCGACGCACCCCAGCAGCTCTTTCTGGCCGCGATGCACCCCAGCAGCTCTTTCTGGCTGCGACGCACCCCAGCAGCTCTTTGCCGCCGCGACGCACCCCAGCAGCTCTTTCTGGCTGCGATGCACCCCTGCAGCCCTTTGTGGCCGCGACGCACCCCAGCAGCTCTTTCCTGGCACAACGCACCCCAGCAGCTCTTTCTGAGCACGCCGCACCCCAGCAGCTCATTGCCGCCGCACCGCACCCCAGCAGCCCTTTGTGGCCGCGATGCACCCCAGCATCTCTTTCTGGGCACGACGCACCCCAGCATCTCTTTCTGGGCACGACGCACCCCAGCAGCTCTTTCTGGCCGCGACGCACCCCAGCAGCTCTTTCTGGCCGCGACGCACCCCAGCAGCTCTTTCTATCCGCGACGCACCCCAGCAGCTCTTTGTCGCCACGACGCACCCCACCAGCTCTTTGCCGCCGCGACGCACCACAGCAGCTCTTTCTGGCTGCGACGCACCCCTGCAGCCCTTTGTGGCCGCGACGCACCCCAGCATCTCTTTCTGGGCACGACGCACCCCAGCAGCTCTTTCTGGGCACGACGCACCCCAGCAGCTCTTTCTGGCCGCGACGCACCCCAGCAGCTCTTTCTGGCCGCGACGCACCCCAGCAGCTCTTTCTGGCCGCGACGCACCCCAGCAGCTCTTTCTGACCGCGACGCACCCCAGCAGCTCTTTCTGGCTGCGACGCACCCCAGCAGCTCTTTCTGGCCGCGACGCAGCCCAGCAGCTCTTTCTATCCGCGACGCACCCCAGCAGCTCTTTGTCGCCGCGACGCACCCCACCAGCTCTTTGCCGCCGCGACGCACCCCAGCAGCTCTTTCTGGCCGCGACGCACCCCAGCAGCCCTTTCTGGCCGCGACGCACCCCAGCAGCTCTTTCTGGGCACGACGCACCCCAGCAGCTCTTTCTGGGCACGACGCACCCCAGCAGCTCTTTCTGGGCACGACGCACCCCAGCATCTCTTTCTGGCCGCGACGCACCCCAGCAGCTCTTTCTGGCCGCGATGCACCCCAGCAGCTCTTTCTGGCTGCGACGCACCCCAGCAGCTCTTTTACGCCGCGACGCACCCCAGCAGCTCTTTCTGGCTGCGATGCACCCCTGAAGCCCTTTGTGGCCGCGACGCACCCCAGCAGCTCTTTCTGGGCACGACGCACCCCAGCAGCTCTTTCTGGCCGCGACGCACCCCAGCAGCTCTTTCTGGCCGCGACACACCCCAGCAGCTCTTTCTATCCGCGACGCACCCCAGCAGCTCTTTCTGGCTGCGACGCACCCCAGCAGCTCTTTCTGGGCACGACGCACCCCAGCATCTCTTTCTGGCCGCGACGCACCCCAGCAGCTCTTTCTGGCTGCGACGCACCCCAGCAGCTCTTTCTGGCTGCGATGCACCCCAGCAGCTCTTTCTGGCCGCGCCGCACCCTAGCAGCTCTTTGTCACCGCGCCGCATCCCACCATCTCTTTGGCGCTGCGACGCACCCCAGCATCTCTTACTGACCGCGCCGCACCCCAGCATCTCTTTCTGGCCGCGACGCACCTCAACAGCCCTTTTACGCTGCGATGCTACTGAGGATTTCTTCATGACCCGGTTGCTGTATAGGATTTCTACTTCTTCCTACCAGCAGGTAAGTTCTCATGTTCTTTACAACACCACCCATGAGGATTTCGTTCTGGCCGCGCCGCACCCCAGCAGCTCTTTGCCGCCGCGACGCACCCCAGCAGCTCTTTCTGGCCGCGACGCACCCCAGCAGCTCTTTCTGGCCGCGACGCACCCCAGCAGCTCTTTCTGGCCGCGACGCACCCCAGCAGCTCTTTCTGGCCGCCGCGACGCACCCCAGCAGCTCTTTCTGGCCGCGACGCACCCCACCATCTCTTTGCCGCCGCGATGCCTCCCAGCAGCTCTTTCTGGCTGCGACGCATCCCAGCAGCGCTTTCTGGGCGCGACGCACCCCAGCATCGCTTTCTGAGCGCGATGCACCCCAGCAGCTCTTTCTGGGCACGACGCACCCCAGCAGCTCTTTCTGGGCACAACGCACCCCAGCAGCTCTTTCTGGGCACGACGCACCCCAGCATCTCTTTGCTGTTGCGACGCACCCCAGGAGCTCTTTCTGGCTGCGACGCACCCCAGCATTTCTTTCTGGCCGCGACGCACCTCAACATCCCTTTTACGCTGCGATACCACTGAGGATTTCTTCATCACCTGGTTGCTGTTGAGGATTTCTTCTTCTCCATATGAGCAGGTAAGTTCTCATGTTCTTTATAACACCACCCATGAGGATTTCATTCTGGCCGCGACGCACCCCAGCAGCTTTTTCTGGCCGCGACGCACCCCCGCAGCTCTTTCTGGCCGCGACGCATCCCAGCAGCTCTTTCTGGCCGCGACGCACCCCAGCAGCTCTTTCTGGCCGCGACGCACCCCAGCAGCTCTTTCTGGCCGCGACGCACCCCAGCAGCTCTTTCTGGCCGCGACGCACCCCAGCAGCTCTTTCTGGCCGCGACGCACCCCAGCATCGCTTTCTGGCCGCGACGCACCCCAGCAGCTCTTTCCTGGCACGACGCACCCCCAGCAGCTCTTTCTGGCCGCGACGCACCCCAGCATCTCTTTCTATCCGCGACGCACCCCAGCATCTCTTTCTGGCCGCGACGCACCCCAGCAGCTCTTTCTGGCCGCGACGCACCCCAGCAGCTCTTTCTGGCCGCAACGCACCCCAGCAGCTCTTTCTGGCCGCGACGCACCCCAGCAGCTCTTTCTGGCCGCGACGCACCCCAGCCCCTCTTTCTGGGCATGACGCACCCCAGCAGCTCTTTCTGGCCGCGACGCACCCCAGCAGCTCTTTCTATCCGCGACGCACCCCAGCAGCTCTTTGTCGCCACGACGCACCCCACCAGCTCTTTGCCGCCGCGACGCACCCCAGCAGCTCTTTCTGGCTGCGACGCACCCCTGCAGCCCTTTGTGGCCGCGACGCACCCCAGCAGCTCTTTCTGGGCATGACGCACCCCAGCATCTCTTTCTGGCCGCGACGCACCCCAGCATCTCTTTCTGGCCGCGACGCACCCCAGCAGCTCTTTCTGACCGCGACGCACCCCAGCAGCTCTTTCTGGCTGCGACGCACCCCAGCAGCTCTTTCTGGCCGCGACGCACCCCCGCAGCTCTTTCTGGCCGCGACGCACCCCAGCAGCTTTTTCTGGTCGCGACGCACCCCAGCATCGCTTTCTGGCTGCGACGCACCCCAGCAGCTCTTTCCTGGCACGACGCACCCCAGCAGCTCTTTCTGGGCACGATGCACCCCAGCAGCTCTTTCTGGGCACGACGCACCCCAGCAGCTCTTTCTGGCCGCAACGCACCCCAGCAGCTCTTTCTGGCCGCGACGCACCCCAGCAGCTCTTTCTGGCCGCGACGCACCCCAGCAGCTCTTTCTGGCCGCGACGCACCCCAGCAGCTCTTTCTGGCCGCGACGCACCCCAGCAGCTCTTTCTGGCCGCGACGCACCCCAGCAGCTCTTTCTATCCGCGACGCACCCCAGCAGCTCTTTGTCGCCGCGACGCACCCCAGCAGCTCTTTCTGGCTGCGACGCACCCCTGCAGCCCTTTCTGGCCGCGACGCACCCCAGCAGCTCTTTCTGGGCACGACGCACCCCAGCAGCTCTTTCTGGCCGCGACGCACCCCAGCAGCTCTTTCTGGCCGCGACGCACCCCAGCAGCTCTTTCTGGCCGCGACGCACCCCAGCAGCTCTTTGCCGCCGCGACGCACCCCAGCAGCTCTTTGCCGCCGCGACGCACCCCAGCAGCTCTTTGCCGCCGCGACGCACCCCAGCAGCTCTTTCTGGCTGCGACGCACCCCACCAGCTCTTTCTGGCCGCGACGCACCCCAGCAGCTCTTTCTGGCCGCCGCGACGCACCCCAGCAGCTCTTTCTGGCCGCGACGCACCCCAGCAGCTCTTTGTCGCCGCGACGCACCCCAGCAGCTCTTTGTCGCCGCGACGCACCCCAGCAGCTCTTTCTGGCCGCGACGCACCCCAGCAGCTCTTTCTGGCCGCGACGCACCCCAGCAGCTCTTTCTGGCCGCGACGCACCCCAGCAGCTCTTTCTGGCCGCGACGCACCCCAGCAGCTCTTTCTATCCGCGACGCACCCCAGCAGCTCTTTCTGGCTGCGACGCACCCCAGCAGCTCTTTCTGGCCGCAACGCATCTCAACAGCCCTTTTACGCTTTGATACCACTGAGGATTTCTTCCTCACCCAGTTGCTGTTGAGGATTTCTTCTTCGCCATATGAGCAGGTAAGTTTTCATGTTCTTTATAACACCACCCATGAGGATTTCGTTCTGGCCGCGCCGCACCCCAGCAGCTCTTTGTCGCCACGACGCACCCCAGCAGCTCTTTGCCGCTGCGACGCACCCCAGGAGCTCTTTGCCGCCGCAACGCACCCCAGCAGCTCTTTGTCGCCGCGACGCACCCCACAAGCTCTTTGGCGCCGCGACGCACCCCAGCAGCCCTTTCTGGCTGCGACGCACCCAAGCATCTCTTTCTGGGCACGACGCACACTAGCATCTCTTTCTGGCTGCAACGCACCCCAGCACCTCTTTCTGGCCGCAACGCACCCCAGCATCTCTTTCTGGCACGACGCACCCCAGCAGCTCTTTCTGGCCGCGACGCACCCCAGCAGCTCTTTCTGGCCGCGAAGCACCCCAGCAGCTCTTTGCCACCGCGACGCACCCCAGCAGCTCTTTGCCGCCGCGACGCACCCCAGCAGCTCTTTCTAACCGCCGCGACGCACCCCAGCAGGTCTTTCTGGCCGCGACGCAGCCCAGCAGCTCTTTCTGCCCGCGACGCAGCCCAGCAGCTCTTTCTGGCCGCGACGCAGCCCAGCAGCTCTTTCTATCCGCGACGCACCCCAGCAGCTCTTTGTCGCCGCGACGCACCCCACCAGCTCTTTGCCGCCGCGACACACCCCAGCAGCTCTTTCTGGCTGCGACGCACCCCTGCAGCCCTTTCTGGCCGCGACACACCCCAGCAGCTCTTTCTGGGCTCGACGCGCCCCAGCAGCTCTTTCTGGGCACGACGCACCCCAGCAGCTCTTTCTGGGCACGACGCACCCCAGCAGCTCTTTCTGGCCGCGACGCACCCCAGCAGCTCTTTCTGGCCGCGACGCACCCCAGCAGCTCTTTCTGGCCGCGACGCACCCCAGCAGCTCTTTCTATCCGCGACGCACCCCAGCAGCTCTTTCTGGCTGCGACGCACCCCAGCAGCTCTTTCTGGCCGCAACGCATCTCAACATCCCTTTTACGCTTTGATACCACTGAGGATTTCTTCCTCACCCAGTTGCTGTTGAGGATTTCTTCTTCGCCATATGAGCAGGTAAGTTTC